>NW_027129281.1:55980-70980 GCF_037325665.1 Littorina saxatilis
AAAGGGTAGCCCAAAGTGATAGCGGTTTACAACGAACACACACTAAAACTGTCCCGACACAATCAGCCCAGCAAGATTGGTAGGTAACGGGGTCGGACACGCGAGGCACTTAAAAGGCATCAACACAACCCGCGCCCTAATCGAATGAATTCTGGAATCAATTACTACACACACTGGTCGCAAACGGCCTGCTGCTTTAGTCCATCCATCAGTTTCAGTCTGTTAAAGGTGTTGTACCGCGAAACATCCAGAGTTCTAGATCTATGCAATACGTGTAGGGAAGACGTTTACATGTAGTATGTGTAGCTAAAGTGACGAGTCTGGACCACGTTTTCAGAACGCGTACGGATGACGTGACATCTACACGTACAGGTACACATCTTGGCTACACAAAGTGCATCTACACAGATGGTTCTCAAATTTGAGACAGTACCAACTTTGACTCTAGATTTGTTCAGGTTTTTCTTCTTGAAAAGCTGGAATGTTCAAGAACAGTATCGCAAATTTAAGAATGCTGTTTCAAGGTACCAAACTTGAAAGAAAATCGATGCGGTATGTTGAAACTGAGGTACAATCGTGGTGATACTTTTGACTTTGCAAATAAAATTCAATCTAGAAACTTCATTTTCATGTTCAAGGAACATGACTACATGACAAATGGTTGAACTAGAGAATTAATTTGAGACAATGTTTTTGATTTGTACCGCTTTATTAGCACCATGTCTCCGTTGGCGTCCTTCGTTGTGATGACCCCTGCCACAATCTAGAATGAGTTTTGAGACACCAACAAACAACCGCTTTAACATTTCCCCAGATTCAGTGACGAAACTCCATTTTCTACCGCAACTGGAAACGGGCAGGGGAGACCATTGTAGGTGACTGGGAAAGACTAGGGGGCGCTGTAAATGAATTACTAACAGCGCCATTTGTCTTGGTAACTTCCATTGGACGACGCAGTCTCCTTCGCTCTTGTTTCGTCGGCCTGTCTGGAGGCGGCCATTTATCGCAGTTTTCGGTTCGTTGCTTCGTGTCTGGGGGAAAGTGACAGCCGGGTTCGTTTTCATTTCTCAGCTTCTAGTATTCGTAGAGCCTGGTATTTTCACTGGAAGACGAATTTCAAGAAGATGGAAACTTCATCCACGAGACACAGTCCTTTTTGTGAAAAAGATTCCGCTCAATTTTGGCCAGATCTAAGATGGTGAGTCGAATCGTTTACACGTGGAAGACGAATTTCAAGAAGATTGAAGATAATATTGTCTTTGAAATTCCAATAAATCCGACAACCTTATTTTCATGGTGAAGGAACAACCGCTTTAAAACATCCTCAAAAGTCAGTGACGAAACTCCATGTAATCATTTTCTACTGCAACTGAAAACGGCCTCTTTCCTTTGCAAAGCATAATTAATCACAACAATTAATCCAGGTTTCTTTAAATGCGAAGAGACTTGAAAAAAATGCCAACAATCAGCGACCTACACTGAAGAAAGATTGAAACTTCATTCATTAAACACTTTAGAGGCACAGTACAGTTCTTTTGTGTGAAAACGATTCGGCTCAATTTCGCCAAAATGAGATAAACACAATACACAAACTGGATTGGATAACCAGTAGGTCTTCTTCTTCTTCTTCTTCTTCTTCTTCTGCGTTCGTGGGCTGAAACTCCCACGTACACTCGTGTTTTTTGCACGAGTGGAATTTTACGTGTATGACCGTTTTTTACCCCGCCATTTAGGCAGCCATACGCCGTTTTCAGAGGAAGCATGCTGGGTATTTTCGTGTTTCTATAACCCACCGAACTCGGACATGGATTACAGGATCTTTTTCGTGCGCACTTGGTCTTGTGCTTGCGTGTACACACGGGGGGTGTTCGGACACCGAGGAGAGTCTGCACACAAAGTTGACTCTGAGAAATAAATCTCTCGCCGAACGTAGGGACGAACTCACGCTGACAGCGGCCAACTGGATACAAATCCAGCGCGCTACCGACTGAGCTAAACATCCCCGCCCAGTAACGGGACCAAAAGAGATAGGGTCGGAAGGTGGGCTTTTTTTTTCTTTTTTTTTTTTCTTTCTTAAATTTAGTCGATTTTAAAGGAGCTAGGTTACTCCCCTTTAGTCTCGGTAGGGTTCGCAAAATGTGCCAACAGTTGGTGGGTTTTTTTTTTAGAAATGAAAAAAAAGTTGTAGTGTCGCCGGGAAAAAATAGGGTCGGTCAGGTTACCCTAAACCAACATATATTTTTATATGGCCTTGCCTAAATCCTATGTAAAAGCCTGGTCAGATCTGAGATGTCAGCCGAATCGTTTACACGTGAAGAACTGTACATTGGAAGAGACTGACACTTCACCCACAAAACACTTTAACTTCAGGGCGGGGATGTAGCTCAGTCGGTAGCGCGCTGGATTTGTATCCAGTTGGCCGCTGTCAGCGTGAGTTCGTCCCCACGTTCGGCGAGAGATTTATGTCTCAGAGTCAACTTTGTGTGCAGACTCTCCTCGGTGTCCGAACACCCCCCGTGTGTACACGCAAGCACAAGACCAAGTGCGCACGAAAAAGATATTGTAATCCATGTCAGAGTTCGGTGGGTTATAGAAACACAAAAATACCCAGCATGCTTCCTCCGAAAGCGGCGTATGGCTGCCTAAATGGCGGGGTAAAAACGGTCATACACGTAAAAGCCGTGGGAGTTTCAGCCCATGAACGAACAAACAAACAACTTTAACTTCGTAGATAAAAAGCAATTTAAGTAGCCTTTACCAACAAGATAGGTCAGCCAATGGGATCATTAATAATTCCCAAACTTTTTGAGAAGAAAAAACAAGCTTTGGACTTTTGAAAATGTCGTCTTTCACTGTGTTCAGTTTCAACCTTGATTTCGGTATCTTTGCAATATCTGTTCACTTCATCCACAGCACGCTTGGACTTTTGTCGGTAAAAAGCAATCTCAGAAGCTAATGCACTGGTAGTAACCTAACGTTTGGGTGAATTGATTCCGATGAAAGCAGCGTTGGGCCTTGGTTGTATCGTGTTGAAATAAAACATTAAAACAATCAATGATAGTCTTCCGTTTGTAAACATTTCAGTATCTTTACAAGTTGGTTAGCTAGGTGTTGGATTTTCATGTCCTTCCCTCTACCTTTGGGGCTAATCAGGACCAATTTATTTTATATTTCATGTCACAGTTTACATGGTGGTTTCCGTGTTTGAAACTGTTTACGTTTAGGTCGATCACAGTGAAACGCAGGTTCTGGAGAAGACGAAAAAAATCATATCTTTTCACACTCGTTCCTGACGGGCGCAGTAGTCAAGTGGATAAGACCTGCTAGTGCCTTATCACCCTTCGTGTGTACACACAAGAACAATGACCAAGTGCGCACGGAAAAGATCATGCAATCCATGTCAGAGTTTACTGGGTTATAGAAACACGAAAATACCCAGCATGCTTCCCCCGAAAGTGGCGTATGACTGCCTGAATGGCGGGGTAAAAACGGTCATACGCGTAAAAATCGTGGGAGTTGTATCCCATGAACGGGGCCCAAGGACTGTTATGCCGGGGTGGAAGTAGAGATAAGCGCCTACTTCCCAAGAAATGCTCCATATGGCTTCGTGTCTCCAAACACCTCTGACAGTCAAATCCAGCTCCTGGCCTTCACGTGGCGGGCCCTGTCTTCGACTAACAGGAGAAGGGATGCAGGCGGGTCCCTGGCGCCTTAAAACCAGCTGCTTCGGGCAGATGGGGCTCGTCAACCTTGGATGGTCGCTCATCTGGGAGAAGGACAACTCCGATTTCAAAACCCGCACTGCCTTGTGTGCGCCTTGGGAAAGGCAAAGGCTACGAGAAGGAAAACTTCGACAACAAACCCGGGTAGAGTGGACTCGACAGCCCAGCAAGGCAGCTACTCTTGGGGAGGAGGCAACCCTGAGTAAGAACCTCAACCACCGAAGACGGAAGACAGCAGCCAACTTGGCGTGGGGAGAAAATCGGCTGTCTACGCTTCCACGATAATATGGCCGTACAATTATCTTTCATCGAACGCAGAAGAAGAAGAAGAATCCCATGAACGAAGAAGAAGCTAGCACACTTGTTCCATGAAATCTTCTCAACAATTTTGATCACCTTTAAAATGTGTTAAGGGGTGGGGGGGGGGAGGGGGGTTGTTCAACTCCCTCAAGACCGCTACACGTTGCGCAGCTCTTCATCTCCGAGATACAGCTCAGCTACTTTGATCATTACTTTAGCTAGCCAACTTTTAGGTAGAAAGGATCCCTAACCCCTGAGGGTTATTTCGTCTTCCTTAATAAAAAGACTTTGAGACTTGTAAAGAGGAACTTTTTTTTTTTAAACGTCAAAAAGGATGAACTGTCATTATCAATGAGTGACTTCACAACCTTACAAAATCTCACTAGAATTAACTGTTCCACATTCTACAAAATGTAGGTCCAGACTACCGTCTACCGCCGGCGGCTTTAGAATTCTTATCTTTGAGGTTCTAAACTTTTCTCATAAATGTAAAAGTTGTCAGTCTTTTTGCCCGTTCCTGGCTTATCTTTACGGCTGAACTGAAGAGGATTTGAGCTGATCTTTGAAAGAAAGACCCCGTCTTGCAGAATCGACTTATAGTGATGTCAGCTTGGGTAGCTGACTGTCTTTACCTGGCATCTGTACCTTCTTAATGTCAAGGCAGTTTGTTTGTTTGTTTGTTTGTTTGCTTAACGCCCAGCCGACCACGAAGGGCCATATCAGGGCGGTGCTGCTTTGACATTTAACGTGCGCCACACACAAGACAGAAGTCGCAGCACAGGCTTCATGTCTCACCCAGTCACGTTATTCTGACACCGGACCAACCAGTCCTAGCACTAACCCCATAATGCCAGACGCCAGGCGGAGCAGCCACTATATTGCCAATTTTAAAGTCTTACGTATGACCCGGCCGGGGTTCGAACCCACGACCTCCCGATCACGGGGCGGACGCCTTACCACTAGGCCAACGTCAAGGCAGTAGTACATAACAAATATAAAGACACAAAAAATAGACAAACCAACATACATACGAATAAAGAAAACAAGAGGCGAAGCCTTCAAGGCTCACGAAAGAAATCGACAAACAGTAACACAAACTCAATCACTCCGTCACACATACACATACACACATACACACACACACACACACACACACACACACACACACACACACACACACACACACACACACACAGAGTAAGCATAGGTGACACTGTGCAAGAAAGCGAGACACTAGATCTAGATCTGTCTGTCTGCATGTAGCCTACTTACAGGGACACGACTGCCAACTAGTCTCGGCCCGCTCAAAATAACAATGACCGAGACTTTCAGTAATTCCTTCGCGTGACGTCTAACCCTCTTACGTCATAATGTGACGTCTTCAAATGACGAAATGTTAAAGTTTCTACCACAGACATACACACGCACGCACATACGCACAGACGCACGCACAGACAGACAAAGTTACGATCGCATAGGCTACACTTACGTGAGCCAACAAGCACCTATAATCAAAGAAAGAAAGAAAGCAAGAGAGAAAAAAAGAAAGCAAGAAAGCAATAAAGAAACAAAGAAAGAATTAACCAAGTAAAAAACCAATGAAGAAAAAAAAGAATGCAAGAAAGAAACAAAGAAAAACAAAAAACAAACAAACAAACAAACAAAGGAAAGAAAGAAAGAGTGCAAGAAAGAAACCAAGAAAAAACAAGTCGCGTAAGGCGAAAATACAATATTTAGTCAAGTAGCTGCCCTTTTTCAGCAAGACCGTATACTCGTAGCATCGTCAGTCCACCGCTCATGGCAAAGGCAGTGAAATTGACAAGAAGAGCGGGGTAGTAGTTGCGCTAAGAAGGATAGCACGCTTTTCTGTACCTCTCTTTGTTTTAACTTTCTGAGCGTGTTTTTAATCCAAACATATCATATCTATATGTTTTTTGAATCAGGAACCGACAAGGAATAAGATGAAAGTGTTTTTAAATTGATTTCGAAAAAAAAATGTTGATAATAATTTTTATATATTTAATTTTCAGAGCTTGTTTTTAATCCGAATATAACATATTTATATGTTTTTGGAATCAGCAAATGATGGAGAATAAGATAAACGTAAATTTGGATCGTTTTATAAATTTTTATTTTTTTTTTACAATTTTCCGATTTTTAATGACCAAAGTCATAAATTAATTTTTAAGCCACCAAGCTGAAATGCAATACCGAACCCCGGGCTTCGTCGAACATTACCTGATCAAAATTTCAACCAATTTGGTTGAAAAATGAGGGCGTGACAGTGCCGCCTCAACTTTCACGAAAAGCCGGATATGACGTCATCAAAGACATTTATCAAAAAAATGAAAAAAACGTTCGGGGATTTCATACCCAGGAACTCTCATGTCAAATTTCATAAAGATCGGTCCAGTAGTTTAGTCTGAATCGCTCTACACACACACACAGACACACACACAGACACACGCACATACACCATACCCTCGTTTCGATTCCCCCTCGATGTTAAAATATTTAGTCAAAACTTGACTATATATAAAAAGAACAAAGAGAAAGAATGCAAGAAAGAAAGAAACCAAGAACAAAAGAAAGAAAGACAGAAAGACAGAAAAGAGAGAAAGAAAGACAAAAATAATGTCACGTGGACAGACACGGGTTTTGGTCTGATTTTCGTCAGCAATTTACAGGCAAATGTATACTGAGCTCTGGTTTGAAGAAAGTCAGGAGAAGGATAGTTAGCCATCCCACAGAGCTTTTGACCCAGCCAGTCGACTTGGCGTTATCGGTCATCTGGGGGAAAATAACATGTACGTTAATTTGCCGATTTACTCGATATCATCTATAACGTGAGCCATAACCTTTTAAGCAGAAAGGCATTCGTACTTCTCCCTTCCATTTCAGTTTTCGTCCACTTGTAAGGTCTAGTTAGGGCTTTTCGGATGTTTAGAAGTTACTTTTTTTTTATTCCAAATTTGTCCACTTTTAGGTTTGTACGAGAGCTGTTGGGGCTTCATTCAAAGTACCATGTTCTTCCCCTGTTTTCACTTAGGTCACTAGATCTTGGCATTGGTGCATTTCCTCGCTTGGTTTGAATCCGTTTTCACAAAGTTTTGCCAGAGATGTTTGGCTTCCGTTTTCCTCATCCGCCCCCCCCCCCCCCCCATCCCTGCCTATTCAAATATGCTAAATACCCTCCCCCTTCCCTCCCGGACTGTCTCCCCCCCCCCCCCCTCCTTTCTTTTCACCAACCTCCAACGCTTCCTCAAATCGCAGCCTACCCTCTAACTCCAAGCTTTTTTGACATGTCCAGGTTCACCCCCGAAACTCATTTTGAAACTAATTCTGCGTAAAATGTCAATGATTTTTACGTCCTTTCCCTGCAGTGTCTTCCTTCCCCATTTTATTTCATTTTTCTTCCTTTCCGCTAAAAATCTCCGTCCCTGGCTCGTCTTCTATAACTTGCTGCGTCCTCCTACCCGTGAAGAAAAGGTTTGCTCTGCATCTCCGATCTAGAGCTGCCCCTAGCTGGCTTTTACATCGAATAAGACCATCCGTCAAGACCGGCACGGTTGGCCTAGTGGTAAGGCGTCCGCCCCGTGATCGGGAGGTCGTGGGTTCGAACCCCGGCCGGGTCATACCTAAGACTTTAAAATTGGCAATCTAGTGGCTGCTCCTCCTGGCGTCTGGCATGATGGGGTTAGTGCTAGGACTGGTTGGTCCGGTGTCAGAATAATGTGACTGGGTGAGACATGAAGCCTGTGCTGCGACTTCTGTCTTGTGTGTGGCACTATTTATTCTACAAATGTTTTATATTGCATACATTTTGTATTTCAACGAGTAAATGGTGTAACTATTTTAAGAAAGGTATTGATTATAGTAAACTTGTTATTTGTTGCCCGAAAATTCTGTCCATTTGGAAAAGTGTATTGTAAATTTGTATAATAGGTGTTGTATTTACTGTTAAGGAAGGTTTTTTGGGTGTAAATGAACATGTTTATAATTCCAAGGTTATGATTAGTTATTCAAATTATTTGTTATGATAGCCACAAATTAATGTGTATTGGTATCTACAGTAATGGCTCCCATCTGGACATTTTATGTATTTTTGAGAGGGAATTGCGATATAGAAAAAGTGATTGAAGTATATGTATTATTTGTGTAAATTGTGATTCTGATGCAGCAATATTCAAAGCAGCAATTCAAATTGAAATTTTGTTTACAAAAACGAAGAACCCTGCCTAAAATAAAATCAAAACAAAATTCCAAAAGGCAAAAATGTAAGGGTTGAAGCAGCCTGCATTGCAATTGAGGTACACATTTTTTTAAAGCAACTAATCAACATCCTGTTCAGAGTGCTTTTTGTAATGGGTTAATGTCAGAGATTGACACTAATGACGACGGGCGCAGTGGCGTGGTGGTAAGACGTCGGCCTCCTAATCGCCGGGAGGCCGTGAGTTCAAATCCCGGTCGCTGCCGCCTGGTGGGTTAAGAGTGGAGATTGACTTAACCCCCTTCGTGTGTACACGCAAGCACAAGACCAAGTGCGCAAGAAAAAGATCCTGTAATCCATGTAAGAGTTCGGTGGGTTATAGAAACACAAAAATACTCAGCACGCCTCCCCCGAAATCGGCGTATGGCTGTCTGAGTGGCGGGGTAAAAACGGTCATACACGTAAAACTCCACTCGTGCTAAAAACATGAGTGAACGTGGGAGTCTAAGCCCATGAACGAAGAAGAGGAAGAAGACATTAATGACTTTAAGGAAAACTCATTCATTTAAACGTCCCGCTGATACTTGGAACTAGAGGCTACTTGGTACTTGGAAGCATGTACAAGCCTGCATTGCAGAATGCGTTTAAATAGTAGTAACCTTAATTCAGATTTATGTAAACGCCATTTAAAAGATAACCCACAGTGTGCTTGCGGTGGTCCAAATGAAACAGCCGAACATTATTTGTTAAACTGCACGTTGTATGCAGATGCTCGTCTGTCAACAATCAATTCGTTGCCTGTTCATTTCAGACGCGTGGAAATATTATTAAAAGGCAGCGAGCAATATTTATTTCGTAATAATGTATTACTATTTGAGTTGGTCCAATCGTTTATTGTTAAATAGGACCGGCTGATTTGATGGATGTGTTCACGCATTGGTAGTGTGTGTGTGTGTGTGTGTGTGTGTGTGTGTGTGTGTGTGTGTGTGTGTGTGTGTGTGTGTGTGTGTGTGTGTGTGTGTGTGTGTGTGTGTGTGTGTGTGTGTGGGCAGGCGTATGTGTACCTCCACTGTGTTATTGTATTTGATTACATTAATAAAAGAATGTATATTTGCTTGAATTTACTTGCAGCATGTCTTAGATTTGATGTTCTCTTCCCACGCGCTTTCGTCCTAGTCTCTCCTTATGGTTAATTGCCTGTATTATCTCAAAGTAGAAAACAGATTAAACCTAAACACACCTACACCTGGGTAGCGCGACTCTTGTTTCTGCTAGCTTTCCTCTGGGGAAGAGGCGACCCGAATTTTTCAGCAATAAGATAAAAGTGTAGCGAGTCAAAGTGGATAAGACCTGCCAGTGCCTTATCACCCTTCGTGTGTACACACAAGAACAAAGACCAAGTGCGCACGGAAAAGATCATGCAATCCATGTCAGAGTTTGCTGGGTTATACAAACACGAACATACTCAGCATGCTTCCCCCGAAAGTGGCGTATGACTGCCTGAATGACCGAAACATGAAATGAAATAACTGCCCCTTTAAACTCCCGTCTCTAACCCGTCCCCCTACTATCTGTCCCTTGCCCTCGCTCTTTCGGCCATTTGACAGCAATTAGTTCATCAAGACGGGGACAGAAATCAATGCTGAGCCCTTCTCTTGAAATAACGAAGCAGAATAAATAAAGTGCAGAGGGGGAGGAGGGAGGTGGGTGGGGGGGGGGGGCGATTTGTGTCCCTGGAACGGTCCCAGGGGGCCGAACGACGCGGAACAATTATGAGATTTCCCTTTCAGTGATTTGTGGAGGAGGGGAGGGGGGGGGGGGGGGGGTGTCGGGCTCAGTGCCCTGAGGAGTCCACGGGATGTGTTGCAAGATAGAGAGCAGAAACATTTCTTAGGCATAAGTGGCTCCCCAAACTCTTCCACCTTCTTTGCAATTCTGTGTCCTTGCTTTTGTAAATATTGGTTTGTTATGTTGACAAAATGCGGTGTTTGCCAAATTTTACAGCGTTGTCTCCATATTTAGAATTTGAATGAAAAACGGATTGGTAAAAGAAATGTGTTGTTAGAACCCTCGCCTTTTCCCCACAACACATTTACACAAACATTAGAAGAAGTAACAAAAACAATAACAGCTACAACAACAACGACAACAGAACAGCAACAAAAACAACCATAACGTCCTATAATGAAAGAAAAAACAAACTTGTTTTGAGTTCTAAACATGCCAGATCCAAGAACCCGTTTCCACTTAAACAGCCACTTATTCACCCTTTTTCACATCATGACTTTGATATTTGTAAGGAAACGGAAACTGTTCTAAATCCGTATGTCTTTAGTGACAGTTTCGTTTCATGTCTAAAAGTGTTGCTTTATAAATCCTCAGTTTGATTAAAATAAAAATAAAAAATAAAAATAAAACTCTACAGAAGTTGCGGAAGAATTTGGTTTCTAATGTGTAACCCTCATCCACCCCCCCCCCTCCTCCACCTCCCATGCCCCCAACATACCCCACACCCATCCCTCCACCCCCATCCCCACCCTTAGCCACTTTTCTTTCTCGTTTATTGATTCGTCAGTTTCGGGTTTCCAGCTTTCAAGGCTGACAAACGAAATACACCTAAATCCAAAGATTTCCCTCTGATATTTCTCGCAGAGAGAATTACAGCATAATTTAGTATGACACTTCAAAGGCGTCGATTAACTTTCTTCTTGTTTAGAATGGTGCAAGTTGTTTAATTCACCCATTTGTTGCATTAACTCCTCAGGTCGCTTTCGTGCATTTACCCCTTGTTGTGAAACGATGCACTTGATTCTGTCAGTTGCTAACAGGTTCGAGAGATTTACAATGTCCTTGGCCTGTCGCTAACCACAGTACAACGTCTATGGTCTTTGCCAACCTGCTAATGGGCAGAATATACCTGCGCAGAGTCAGCGGCACAGACGATCCGACGCACTGCATATTATTTATGCTGCTTTGGGGATTATGACAAGAACTTGGCCTGTGTTCCTTTCACGCAAAGTGTAGCGGGCTGGTATAATCTGCAGCGCGTCGTCGGTCCTGCCGAAGTTACATAGGTGAGCGGAGCCCCTTATCTCTGCGATCGTTTGCAGCCTAAGATTACAAATCAAGAGGTGATATTTTTTTATTTTTTTATTAAAGCCCTTCTTCAGTCGAGGGCTGGTAAATTTCTTGTTGGTAAGCTGAATAGACTGGCACCTTTAATGTCAACCTAAAAGGAAGTACCGTTAAACAGATGACACAATTGGTGTCAATTAAGTCACGTCACCCGCTACATATTGATAACTTTTAATTAAGGAGCCGCTTGAAAATACTAGGGGGGAGGGGGGAGGTAGGGAGGGGGGCCAAACCTCTACTGGCAGAGATCGCCCTACATTAAACAAACAGGTACAAAGAAATCAACATTTCTAACCGTTTGCAATTAGTGCAGTCCTTCGGTAGCAATTATATTGTTGCTTGCGCTCTCTCTCTCTCTCTCTCTCTCTCTCTCTCTCTCTCTCTCTCTCTCTCTCTCTCTCTCTCTCTCTCTCTCTCTCTCTCTCTCTCTCTCTCTCTCTCTCTCTCTCTCTCTCTCTCTCTCTCTAGCTCTCGCTCTCGCTCTAGCTCTCTCTCTAGCTCTCTCTCTCTCTAGCTCTCTCTCTCTTGCTCTCTCTCTCTATAGCTCTCTCTCTCTCTTGCTCTCTCTCTATAGCTCTCTCTCTCTATAGCTCTCTCTCCCTCTCCCCCCCCCCACTCTCTCTCCCTCTCTCTCTCTCTCTCCCTCTCTCTCTCGCCTCCCCTACTCTCTCTCTCCCTCTCTCTCTCTCTCTCTCTCTCTCTCTCTCCTCCCCCACTCCCTCTCTCTCTCTCTTTCTTTCTTTCCCTCTCTCTCTCTCTCTCTCTCGCTCCTCCCCCACTCTCTCTCCTCTCTCTCTCTCTCTCTCTCTCTCTCTCTCCTCTCTCTCTCTTTCTCTCTCTCTCTCAGTCTCTCTATCTCTCTCTCTCTATTTCTCTCTCTCCCTCCCTCTCTCTCTCCCTGGTAAAAGTAGAAGGGGCTCACGCGTGAGAGTGTGCGATGACCCTAACATGACCGAAACAAAGACGACAAGTAGTATCCAAAGGACACTGATAATTATCCGGTGACAGTTATTACAAAACTACGCTAACATCCGCAGCTTGTACCGTTTGCATGGTTGGGGTGCACTCCCTTGAACTCAGGGCAAGACGAGACTAATCGGCTCATCTCCCCTTTGGTGCCTCTTCTCTGTTAGAAGACAATCCTGGTGGACCTGCTGAGCCTCATAAAGTGGTACTCTACTCTGCTGGTAGCGACCTCAGATACACTACGGCTGACTGGGAATTACAGTAAAATCCCCCTTGTAAGACCCTCGATTTAAGACTTACTACATGTCTCATAGACCACTGGCTGTGGGGACAGAAAAACCAAGATAGCATAGCAAGACTCACCATAAACACAATTTTATTCAGAATTTCTTCGCATGAACAGTTCAAAACACACAGCTAGGACACGCACTCAAGCAAATGCTTATATCACGTGACCAGAACAATACTAAATGACACACATTTTCGTAACGGTGGACATAACAACAATAACACCACCTTTTCAAGACCGTACGTTTTTTCTCTAATTATTTGTTCCTAATTACTTCTGTAAATATACTCCCATTGTAAGACACGTATCTCTTTAAAAGGCCGGATTTTCTCGGATTTGTAAAGGTCGTAAATTTAGGGTTCTACTGTACTCCTTTCGTGAAGACCTTGTTCACCTTCTTGACCAACCGGCACGGTTGGTCTAGTGGTAAGGCGTCCGCCCCGTGATCGGGAGCTCGTGGGTTCGAACCCCGGCCGGGTCATACCTAAGACTTTAAAATTGGCAATCTAGTGGCTGCTCCGCCTGGGGTCTGGCATTATGGGGTTAGAGCTAGGACTGGTTGGTCCGGTGTCAGAATAATGTGACTGGGTGAGACATGAAGCCTGTGCTGCGACTTCTGTCTTGTGTGTGGCGCACGTTAAATGTCAAAGCAGCACCGCCCTGATATGGCCCTTCGTGGTCGGCTGGGCGTTAAGCAAACAAACAAACAAACAAACAAACAAACAAACAAACAAACCTTCTTGACCCTCGTTGGCCGTGCGGTCAGAGAGAGACCTGAACCTACTCCAGAGATCACGATAGGATGCTCGGTTCAATCTTGTGTAGCAGGTCCAAGAGTTCACACCATTCTTTCACCGTTCACCTTACTCTCACCCCGACCTCTTCTTGTAAACCATCATGTAAATCATCATGTGAATCATCATGTAAACCAACTCGTAAACCATCATGTAAACAATCATGTTAATCATCATGTTAATCATCATGTAAACCATCGTGTAAATCGTCATATAAACCAACTTATAAATCATCATATAAATCATCATGTAAATCATCATGTAAACCATCGTGTAAACCATTATAGTAACCATCATGTAAACCACCATGTTAACCATCAAGTAAATCATCATGTAAACCATCATGTAAATCATCATATAAACCATCGTGTATATTATCGAGTTAACCATCATGTAAACCATCATGTAAATCATGTAAACCATCGTGTAAATCATCGAGTTAACCATCATATTAACCATCATGTAAATCATGTAAAACATCATGTACTTTATAACATAGAGCATCATGTAAATCATTATTTAAACCATCAAGTAAACAAATATGCAAATTGCCGTGTGAACCGTCATGTAAACCATCATATACTCATTGTATTCCTACAGCTGTCGTTGTGCTTACCTCGACATCTTCTGTTGGCTCTCATCCTTGCAGTTATTCATCCCAACAGAAGCGCAACAATTTAATTTAATCTAATGACGGCTTTTTCTTGTGTTTAGTTGTAAGCTTTTGTAGGGAATTCCCTGCACCTGTTTCGTGTTTTCAAAAAAGATAATAATCCAGATCTGTTTTGCCTCCGAAATTCATAGTGCGCTGCTGTCAACTTAAAAAGTAGGTCCGCATACAAGAGAGATCTATCAGCAAAGAAAAGTATATGTATTAGGTTTGAGAGAGCAGGAAAAGGAGATGGAACAGGTAAAAACTGTCAGTTAATTTCACTTAAGCCACCGGAAACGTCACTGTAATCTCGCGTCACACCACAAGACTGACGAGCTCGAGAATAAATTCCTGAAGGCTTTTTTTTTCTCTCCGCAAAGTCAGATCTTCGGCAGACTTCGGCACCCCCCACGTCTTCCAAAAGCTAGACGCCAAGACAATGGCTGACTGATTAGCTTCAAAGCTCTGTCCTCTCTGTCTGTCTGTCTGTCTCTGTCTCTGTCTGTCTGTCTGTCTTTGTCCCTGATATGTCTTCTGTATTAGAGGTAAGGACAAGTTGTAAGAAAAGGCGTAGCCTCAGACCTCCATCCTCGTAAAATAAAGTTCCATTATCATCATCATCATCATCATCATCATCATCATCGCCACCATCAGCTGCAGCAGCAGCACCATCCTTATCATTATCATCATCATCATCATCATCATCATCATCATCATCTCTCTCTCTCTCTTTTTTTTCTCTCTCTCTCTCTCTCTCTCTCTTTCTTTCTCTCTCTCTCTCTCTCTCTCTCTCTCTCTCTCTCTCTCTCTCTCTCTCTCTCACTGTGTGCTTGTTGAATGGCACTTAGTTGTATGTATATTATTATTAGTACTATATGTGTTCCTCCTTGTGCGTCTGCGTGTGAGTGCGCAAGTGTGATTGCGTAATTAAT
>NW_027129281.1:75980-79226 GCF_037325665.1 Littorina saxatilis
GCATTAGGAGGTATAGCTCCAATAGCTGAACTTGCCTTTCAGTCTGCCGAGAATCGCCGCTTAAAACTAGTTTAAGCGTTTGCGCTGTTCACATGGGCAGCAATTTTCATTTGACTTGGTGCCAACAAAAACGCTTGAAAGTTAAGGGGGGGGGGGGGTTGGTAGAAAGTCTGTCATGTGAACATGTCATGTGAAATCTCCTTAATAAATAAACAGCACTTTAAAAACCCAGCAGGCAAGCAGAGTCCAAAGAGACTTAGCAGTCCACTCTCCAGTACAGCCTTACCCTTGGTCATTAAATCACGTGCGTGACATTTAATTCTGGACCTGCATGCTCACGACACTAAACCTTTAATGGTGATCTGATGATGTGAGGAGATCCTCGTCTAACACTTCGGTCGTTCCTCTCTGGCGCGGTCCTATCACACACTGGCGGAGACATTACGAAGGCACACGAAAAAAAATGGCATGCTGTCATACCTTTTTTTTCACAAAAATAGTTGTAAGTGTCATGAGCGAAAGATGCCTGGTATCTTGCAAAAATACCGGATTCATTATATCCTTTTTACTTTAGAAATGTCAACGTTTTAAATACATGGGAGCTTTAGACCAAAGTTTGTGGAAGTTCATCTCAGAAGGTATTTACAAAAACTTGGCGTAGGAGTACAAAGCTGTAATCAAATAAACCTGTTCACTTATTTTTGTATAGAAATTTCGCAAAGAAAAAAGACTTATGGATAGATTTGCCTGTGTAGGACCAAACTGCTCAACTTTCAAAATCAGGAGTACTTTTTAATGTTAATGATTACCAAATGGTGGTGTGTGTGTGTGTGTGTGTGTGTGTGTGTGTGTGTGTGTGAGTGTGTGTGTTAGGAAACGCTACCGTTGCTGAGCTTTGGTTCAGTTTTGTGTGTTGCATGTAGTTGACTTATTTTTACTTTGTGGGAAAGTACCGATATTATATTTTGTAAACACAATATTTATGCTTGGACGAGAATGCAGGTGAACTTTCTAGTCCCGTCAAAACAAGTTGTTTACCATGCTGTTCTTAGTGTGAGTTCGTGGCGTTCGTTCGGATTAAGTGCGTCGGCCCTTTTGATGTACGTCATAAGAGAATGTCGCTAGTTTAGTCCATGCACGGCTCGTATAATGTAGTTGTATCGTGTTCGGTCTGGAATATTCTCGAGATTGAGTATTTACTATATATGCCAGCGCGATTTGAATGTTAAAAAGCTTCTATTTGAGTTCTGCTACGTTGTGCAGTTGTATGTATTGAATGCTGAATAAATCCTCGAACTCAATTTGACGAGTTGTTTTCTGTTGCTGCGAAGACGGGCGACGTAGAATAAAAGAACACAACTATACGACGTTTGAGAACTTGTGGCAATCTCAAGTGTCGTGTAACAATTGGGGGCCAAGCCAAGGATCTACGTTTAACGCCAAGGGTTTTCCAGTAACAAGGACTAGTGTCAAGACAGTCACAGGAGGTAGCCATCAATCGGGTGTATCCTGAGGGATCAGTATTGAGACTACGGAACCGTGGATTCGGTGTGACTGGTGAAGAGTTTGGTAATCGCCGCAGCTCGGTACGGTGAGCGACGCCGGAGTGTATCGGGATTACAGAGGTTAGCTGCCGTTTGGACGAGACGGACTTCGTCGCGGAGCTAGTGCATTAATACTACGAAATACGACTGGGGTACGTCGTGTACGTATCGTGAGCAGAGTGCGCCGTCACGTTAGACGAGGAGGGTGGCAGCCTGCGTCTACGAAGGTGACCAGCGACGAGAGAAGCATCGGAGGTGCAGTAGAGACTGTGTTCTTTTAGAAGACTACATTCGTCTACGTTCGGGGCTGTGAAAGAATACAGACGAACGCACCGGAAAAGACCAGAATGGCTGAGTTCTGGGGAAAAGGAATTGAACTGGGACTAAAAGGCAAGCAGTTGACGGAGTTCGTCGAGTCCCAGACACGACTGCTGGCGCAGCGTGAAGAAAGACAAGCGCAGCGTGAGCGTGAAGAAAGACAAGCGCAGCGTGAAGATAAAGAAAGACAAGCGCAGCGTGAGCGTGAAGAAAGAGAAGCACAGCGTGAAGAAAGACAAGCGCAGCGTGAAGAAAAGCAAATGGAGCTGAAACGCTTAGAGCTCCAGATAGAAATGGAGACCAAGCGCTTAGAGCTTCAGACAGAAATGGTGCGTGTTCAAACTGAGCACGAGGCACCACGCCAAAGAGATAACCAGCAGCAAATGCTACACAGGGCACCGAAACTTCCAGCATTCGCTGACGGGAAGGACCAGATCGACTGCTACCTTGCAAGATTCGAGAGGTTCGCTGAGAGTGCTAGATGGCAGCGCGACGACTGGGCGATTCAACTCAGCGCACATTTGACTGGGGCAGCACTTGAGGTCTACACTAGACTCTCAAATGATGACGCCAGAGACTATGATGTACTGAAGGAAGCTCTGTTGCGTTGCTACAATTTCACTGAAAGGGGCTACCGTCAACGCTTCCGCGAATGCCAGCCATTGTCTGGAGAGACACCGAGCCAGTTTGTGGAGCGCCTGTCGTCATACCTGCAGAAGTGGGTGGAGTTATCAGGTGAAGAGCAGTCATACGAGAGTCTGCGGGACTTGATCGTGAAGGAGCAGTTCCTTAATGCATGCCCGAAGGACCTGGCGACCCGCTTGGAAGAGCAAAAACTGCGGGGTTTGAAGGACATTACTGATGCTGCTGAGCGTTATCTCATTGCTCATGGAAGGACCCTGGGGACGTCAAAGTCATCGAAACCTTTCCAGAAGAGCGGGAACCAGGGAAACCAACCTGCCAAGGGACAAACTGAGTCCGCACCATCATCCAATGAAGGGCAGAACATAACGTGTTTCCTTTGCAATGCCAAGGGCCACCGAGTCGCCAACTGTCCCCAAAAGAAAAATAACGGACATGTCAATGACAAAGCGCAAGAACATCGACGGAGATATTACGACAACAAGAGGCAAACGAGTGGCTCGAACCAACAAGTATGTGCGAGCAGCGTCATACTACCAAGGGCTGCCGAGCAAGTGGATACACCATCGGACGTGGAAGAATGTCTTTCTGATGGCCAGCTTCTACTCGCCAATGGCAAGTCCATCTCTGTCGTCGCCAGCGCAGCTGTGTCAGTGTCGAACATGCCCGTGTCGAAGGGATTTGTTGAGAAGCAGGAAGTGACTGTTCTCAGAGATTCGGGCTGCAATGGAGTCATTGTCAA
>NW_027129281.1:79426-94426 GCF_037325665.1 Littorina saxatilis
GCGAGCCACTTTAAGTGTTCACACGGCGACAAAGGTGTAGCGATTTTGTTCGTGATAAAAACAATTCCCAAGTCCAAGAAAGAACATTTTAGCTGCTAATAATTATAAGAGGGGGTCAGTGGTTATGACGCTCAAGAACGGAGTCGCAAATTCAAAGAAGCTGTTGTAACTGAGGTACCACTGAAACATTACAGACTGAGAGAACCGTCACGAAGTGTATTAATCATCACTATTGTGTAAAAAAAGCGACTATTTGACTTTGACATTTGATTCTTCTGTGTTCTTGGGCTGAAATCAGTTCCCACGTGCACTCGTGTGTGTGTGTGTGTGTGTGTGTGTGTGTCTCCACACACGGCTGATTCCTTGACGAGGTGTGGGAGCTTGAGTACTTCTATGACCCCGAGAGCTATGCCAGCGGGAGTGTCAAAACTTCTGGTAGCGTCTCGCATGCTGGACAGGTCAACGGAGAGAGGTCAGACTAATATCAGCAAACTCTCCTCGAGTCATAAGGGGCATGAGAAGGATACTCATGTAAATAAAACCATGGGCAGACCGGACTCATCAGCCATGGCAGGCAACCGGTCTAGGAGAGGGACACTCTGAATTCAAACCATGGGCAGACCGGACTCATCAGCCATGGCAGGCAACCAGTCTAGGAGAAGGACACTCCGAATTCAAACCACCCCCCAACGAAGTCGGAGCGATGCTGACTGTGTTTCCGGACACAGTGTGGGAACCTAAACTAAGTTCTTGGGAGACGAGCTCGCACGCCACCACTATGGATTATGCCTCAGATTCAGACAGATATTTCGATATGGTGTCGTTCCCGTGGACCTTTGCCAGGCGGGAACGGTGCCGGACCCTCAGCCTCAAGGGGGTCCACCTCAGCGACTGGCGGCTCTGTTGACTCGGGAACCAGGGGAAGACAGAGTAGAGCGACTGGTCGAACTCAACATCCAGCGACAGCCATCAGGGTTGTGCAGTGGAATGCAGAAGGCGTCCAGAGAAAGAAACCAGAGCTACAGGCTTTTCTGAGAGACAACAACATCGACATTATCTGCATCCAGGAGACCCACCTGAAAGAAGACCGCAGATTCTTCGTCAGAGGTTATGACACCTTCCGACGGGACCGGCCGACGGGACACAAGGGTGGAGTTCTGACCCTAGTCCGACACAACATCCCGGCAGCTATGACGGCACAGACGGCAGACGGCGACCTTGAGTACATCACCATCAAGACCTTCCTGCAGGGAGAAGAACTCTCCATCACCAACGTCTATAGCCCACCTACCACCAAGCTGGACCTCCACACCATCCAGCTCCCAAACGACAAACATCTCATCGTTGGCGACTTCAACGGCCACTCCCCAGCATGGGGCTACGACAGTACTGACGCAAGAGGAGAAGACATACAGGACTGGATGACCGACAACCAGCTCATCCTTATCAACCAGCCAGATGACAAGCCATCCTACTACTCCAGAGCTTGGAAGAAAAGCTCAACCCCTGACCTTGCCATAGCCACAGAAGAGGTAGAAAAAAGGACCACCAGAACTGTCAACGACCAACTGGGAGGAAGTGACCACTTACCCATCACCCTCTCCATTGCTGACATGCAGACCATCCTGGAGTACCACAGAAAGAAAGCCAGCTGGAACTTCAAGAAAGCCAAATGGACCAAGTACCAGCTCCACGCAGAAAGCCTTCACAACATCACCTTCACGGAGGACATCAACCACAACGTAAAAGAGCTGACACAGACCATCCTAGCGGCTGCCAGGAAGTCCATCCCCCGTGGCTTCAGGAAGGACTACAAACCTTACTGGAGTCAAAGGCTGGCCTGCCTGCACCAGCGACTTTCAGAAGCCAGAGAAAGCATGGAGCAGTCCCCATCCGCTGAAACAACGACCATGCACAACCAACTGAAGGAGGATTTCAACAAGACCAAGACACAAGAACTGCAACAAAGCTGGCAGGAAATCACCTCCACCATTGGCCTCGATTCAGACACAGGGAAACTCTGGCGTCTCACCAAAATTCTAAACGAAGACAGCATGGCCACGCGGGGACCTACAGTACTAGAAGACAGCGGAACCTTCCACACTGGAAAAAGAGCAGCAAATCTCCTTGCCGACGTCTTTGAGACCGAGAGCACCATCAAAGTCCCACCCCAAAGAAAGAAGGAAGTTGCAGAACAACTTGAAACCAGACTCCGACAGCAGAGAAACGCAGCCCCACCAATGACCTCAGATCTTACCATGGCAGAGCTCGTCGATGCGATCAAAAGACTCAAGTGCAAGAAAGCGCCCGGAAAGGATGGAGTCTGCAACGAGATGATCAAGCACCTCGGGCCTGCTGCCAGAACTAAGCTCCTTGAGCTCTTGAACCAGTCGTGGAGATCCGGCGTCTTCCCCTCAGCATGGAAAGAGGCCATCATCATACCCATCCTGAAGAAGGACAAGAACCGCAAGCAAAAGACAAGCTACAGACCAATCAGTCTACTCAGCTGCCTCGGCAAGACCCTCGAGCGCATGATCAACAAGAGGCTGATGTGGCACCTGGAAACCAACAACCTGATCACCAATGAACAGTCTGCCTTCAGGAAGAACAGGAGTACTGAAGACCAGCTGATCTACCTCACCCAATCAATAGAGAATGCCTTCCAGGAGAAGAAGAAAGTCATTGCCACCTTCATTGACCTCTCCAAGGCCTTCGACAAGGTGTGGAAGGAAGGCCTCCTCCTGAAGCTATTGACGGCAGGAATCGCTGGACGAATGTTCAACTGGATCAAGAGCTTCCTGTGCCACAGAACCGCGAGAGTCAAGCTTGACGGCAACCTGAGCTACGCTGTGAAGATCAGGGAAGGAGTCCCCCAGGGAGGAGTAATATCCCCCACCCTCTTCGTCGTCTTCATCAACGACATCACCAACAGCCTGTCCAGACACATCTCCAAAGCCCTACACGCCGATGACCTTGCGATGTGGAGCGCTGCCGAGTCCACCGCAACCGCCAAAGTCCGGATGCAGGAGGCCCTCAACATCACCTCTAAGTGGGCGACAGACTGGTGTGTCACCGTGAACAGCCTCAAGACCGTAGCCACCTGCTTCTCCCTCTCCAACTCCAAAGAGACCCTCCAACTGACCATCAACAACCAGGCAATACCACAGGAAGACACCCCTACCTACCTAGGTATCAAGCTAGACAAGAAGCTCACCTGGAACCCACACATCAAAGAGGCGGAGAAGAGGGCTACGAGAAGACTCTCCATCATGAAGAAACTGGCTGGCACAAAGTGGGGAGCCAGCAGCAACATCCTCAGACAGGTGTATACGGGACACGTCCGCCCTGTGATGGAGTATGGAGCTGCAGCCTGGGCCACAGCTGCGAAGAGCAACACCAGCCGGCTCAACAAAGTGCAGAACGCAAGCATGCGCATCATCACAGGGGGACTGAAAACTACGCCCATACACGCCCTTGAAGCCACCACCAGACTCCCTTCCCTGGACCACCGACGAGAAGAGAAGGTCATCGTGCAGTACGAGAAGCTGCAACGACTCCCCTCTCACCCAGCACACCAGCACACCCAACAGCTGACGAAGAACAGGCTGAAAAGAAGCAGTTTCAACCATCTGGCCAAGCAGCTAGAGAGAACCCAAACCAGCTTCCTACCACGCACCCCTGAAGAACAAGAGCCCCTCCAAGACGCTGAAGAGTGGAACAGCCAGCTCAGCAAGGTGCTCTTTGTTACTGACATGCCAGGAGTGACCAACAAGAGAGAGCAGCAGGACGCAGTCCTCAAGAACCTCACGCTGGAGATGATGCACCAGGACTACAACGCCTCAGTATGGACTCACATCTACACTGACGGGTCCTCAGATGGTGCCATCAAAAACGGAGGAAGCGGGATCCTGGTACGCTACCCAGACGGACACACCCTTTCAAGATCCCTGCCTGCCGGAGAGCTGTCATCCAACTACCGGGCAGAACTCACCGCTCTCAGAGAAGCAGTTAGCCTGGTCAGCGAACACCCACCCTCTCACGCCGTCTTCCTGACCGACTGCAGATCCGCCGTCCAAAGCCTGCAGTCGCCCAAAGAGCAGCTGGAACGAGACACCCAGCGTCTTCTTTGTACTCTCTCCCAGAGCACAAACGTCGCTGTCCAGTGGATCCCTGCTCACTGTGGCCTCTCAGGGAACGAGGAAGCGGACAGACTGGCCAAGACTGGCAGCCATCTGGAGCAGACAAGACCAACAGTCTCTTACAGTGAAGCCAAAACCCTGGTGAAAAGACACTACCAAACCACCTGGAATGCCCAACACAGCCTGCCATCTGATGATCAGATGCCCAACTTACAGCGCCATCAGCAGACCATCCTCTTCCGCCTACGGACTGGACACTGTCGACTGCGTGCCCACATGCACCGCCTTGGTCTGTCGCACACACCGAACTGCCCGTGCGAAACAGGCCCACAGACCCCGGAGCACATCCTGCAGACCTGCCCGCTCCACCAGGAAGCCAGAACAGATCACTGGCCACAAGGTGCCACACTGCAGGAGCAACTCTGGGGCACCAAAGACTCCCTGATCCTGACCACTAGCTTTATTCAAGCTACAAAACTTGAAGTCTGACCTGAGGAAAAAAATCCTGGAACGCCGAAGAAGAAGAAGAAGAAGAAGTGTGTGTGTGTGTGTGTGTTTGGACGAGTAGGGTTTTGTGTGTATGACCGATTTTACCCCGCCATTTAGCCAGCAATATATACGCCGATTTCGGGGCAGAACTTTGATTTATTCTGTAAATCTCATCATTTCCAAGGGCCATAACTACATGGCGGACTGTTGACGAAGTGAGGTAATTTTGGAAGACTGTCCTAGAATGTCAATCTCTGTTGACTAACAGACATACACAGATTAGAGGAGTCCACTGGCTTTCGGGCCAAGCTACGCCCCGCCCCACCTTACGTGTGGCCAAGGAATGGCGACTGAATGGACAGATGTTGTTAGGGAAGCTTGTGACCTGAACCGACAGCACTTGAAAGCATACCGAACATGTGCCGGTGTGCAGCACTACAACTAGAAACCGTCGTCTACACCTATCCCGCCCAGAGGGACATGTGGTCATCTGATGGAAATATGCAGCAGATGTGTTGTCCGATCATCCTCCGCTCTCGGCCTTTAGCGTCGACAATGAAGTGGGGTTTGCGGCAACGGAGAAGAGGTGGAGGAGGGATGGGGTTGTGGGTGGGGGGGGGGGGTTGTGGGTGGGTGTTGGGAGGAAGGTCAGAAGGGAGTGGGGAGGGGTAGTGGAATGTCGGAATTAGCGGACCACTAGCTAGTGTAAAAAAGAAATAAAATCAAAAGAATATTGTGACTGAAGAGGAGATGCCAGGTCAGGTAAGATTCTAACGTTCGTAGACACAGCATCCGTAGAAATAGACCCAAACTACTCACATTTATTGGACAGTCCGGCCGTTTCGAACAGATAAACATGTAAAGTGAAAACAAAATCGATACGTCTACTCGTCTCTCTCTCTCTCTCTCTCTCTCTCTCTCTCTCTCTCTCTCTCTCTCTCTCTCTCTCTCTCTCTCTCTCTCTCACTCTCCCCCTCTCTCTCACTATCCCCCTCCCTCCCTCCCTCTCTCCCTCCCTATCTCTTACTTGCTAACACCATAAATATTATATATGTATTCTAAAACGGATTTTTGTTTTGATGTACAATTTTCATTCAATTTTCTTTTCATGTTTGCTTGCTTTTGCTGCCCTACACGCCACCAGGCGTGAAAGGCAGTAAGTAAGTAAGTTGCTTTTCATTTAAACTGTACAACAGCCGCCATTTATATGTAATTTTCTAGAAAACTGTAAACACCACTATAAGCATTATGCTTGTTGTTGTTTACTCAATATGCGTCTTTTTGTAAATAATGCACAAACGTGGAATAAAACAGTTTAAACCAAACTACTCACTGACCCATCTTTCTCCAGACCCCCCCCCCCCTTCCGCTCCCCCAGCGACCCCCCCCCCCCCTCTACCACTTTCCTCCAACGGCCTTTCCCCCCCCCCCCCCCCCCCCCCTCAATACAACAGTTCTGCAAATCAGCGTTACGGCAGTCCGCATCATTGGGGCAAACTGGACCGGACCACAAATTACCTCCCCTGACGCGGTGAGTTACCGGTCCTGGCTTTGAAGTGACGGGTTGGTCTGTCCCGGTCACTCATCACCACGCCCGCTGACTCGGGAGACACCCCCCCCCCCCCCTGAGACTCACGCACACTTTACTGGACCCGTCTGGCATGGAGCCATCGATGGTCTACAAGTCTGCGAGTGGAAAGTGCGCAGCCGGTACACTAGCTGACCGAACCTCGCCCTATCCATTGTAGTACGGTATAGTCTTGAGTCGAGCGTTTGAAAATGCCTGAGCCTGAAGGCGGCTGAAACTTAACCTCTTGGTATCAGTCTGCCTTAGAGATGAGGACGACAGTTGGCCAGATGGCTAGAATAGCGCGCTGCATTTTCCTGCATAGAACTAAGGTGCGTCTGCCGCGACGGTGCCTGAGCTAAACATTGGCGGGCACTGCTCACAGCCCGGCGCACGGCACTGTAAACATTCCCTGTCCCTTCACCTCTCTCGCCACCACCCGCCCTACCCTTGGTCTCATGCCTGGGTAGATCTTTGTGGTATTCGTGCTTGTATGTCCCTAGCATATAATCACGTCATGTCCCAAACAGACGCTAGTACTGGGGACAGAAAAGCCAAGTTAGCAAAGCGTGCTTGTACAATGCGCACTGGCTGACTTCCTTATGTCAAATGAAATTCTAGCTCAGAATGGGCAAATCTGAATCCAATGAGGCAGAGAGCTATTTTAAGATTTGAGAAGCACTTCCAATCCCCCCCCCTCCCCCCAAGAAAAAAAAAGACGAAAAAAGAGAAAAACTAATTATAATCTTGGTTTCCATCAGTTCATGGTAAGCTACTGATTATTGGGTGACCTTGACACATGACAAAGAAAACAAACTTTGTTTTCACCTCTTGTTGACGAATTGAAGACAAACCGTGACAAAACTGTGACCTTGACATTGGCAAAGAAAACCTAATCTCTCTTTTAAACTATATACGTTGCTGCAGTTGGGATCACTACAGATTCATGGCTGGGCCACTTTTAACCATAACAGGGAACTGACTTTGCGTCTCAACCAGCCAATGTTCATGTATTATACAGACTAATCTTTAAGGATAAGAATAAGATAAGATTTTTTATATAGTCCTGTGAGGTTACCCTCAGGGAAATTGGGGCTGCTTTCTCCCTGGGGAAAGTGAACTGCCATACAGTATACGGCGCTACCCATTTTTTCTTTCTTTTTCCTGCATGCGTGTATTCATGTTTCCAAGCCCTGAGACTTTCGCTGTGAACTTGGTTTTTTTATCGTGCGCATGCGTGCACACGGGGGTGTTCGGCCACCGAGGAGAGTCTGCACGATGTTGACTCTGGGAAATAAATCCCTCGCCGAACGTGGGGATCGAACCCACGCCGATAGCGACACCTGGTTTTGAAGCCAGCGCCGCTACCGACAGCTATTTCCCCACCCAAACTACTCACTGACCCCACCGATGTTTACAAACATGAGACCATGCGCACTGGCAATGGTAGAGAAACCTCTACATCATCCATACTCACCAAACGTGATCGTTAGAATCCCGTGACTTTAACTTGCAAAATCAAAGCAACCTTTTTTTTATCAATTAATTTGCAGGCAGTGTTGAATGGTCTCAATAGTTTGAAATGGGTGCATGGTTTTTCGAAAACAACCATTTCATTTTTGCTGAGATTTCTGAACAGTCATCGTAACACGGCCTTGACCTTGGACACTGACAAAAGAGAACCAGTAACCGCAAAATCAGCCGATATCCAGGGCCGAGGTTGACAAAGCGAAATTGGGTGCCACCCAGCTGGTAGGGAACAACCCGAGGTGGAAGAAGCGAAATTGGGTGCCACCCAGCTGGTAGGGAACAACCCGAGGTGGACGAAGCGAAATTGGGTGCCACCCAGCTGGTAGGGAACAACCCGAGGTGGAAGAAGCGAAATTGGGTGCCACCCAGCTGGTAGGGAACAACCCGAGGTGGACGAAGCGAAATTGGGTGCCACCCAGCTGGTAGGGAACAACCCGAGGTGGACGAAGCGAAATTGGGTGCCACCCAGCTGGTAGGGAACAACCCGCGGTGGGGTCTGATTGGTTAAACTTAGTTCACAACGCGGGGATATAGCTCAGTTGGTAGCGCGCTGGATTTGTATTCAGTTGGCCGCTGTCAGCGCGAGTTCGATCCCAGGTTCGGCGGAAATTTATTTCACAGAGTCAACTTTGTGTGCAGACTCTCTTCGGTGTCCGAACCACCCCCCGTGTATACTACATTGGGTGTGCACGTTAAAGATCCCACGATTGACAAAAGGGTCTTTCCTGGCAAAATTGCTTAGGCACAGTTAATAATTGTCTACCATACCCGTGTGACTTGGAATAAGGCCGTGAAAGGTAAATATGCGCCGACATGGCTGCAATCTACTGGCCGTATAAAATTTCATCTCACACGGCATCACTGCAGAGCGCCTAGAACTGTACCCACGGAATATGCGCGATATAAGCCTCATTGATTGATTGATTGATTGATATCAATTTCACCCAGTCGGACCTCGCGGATGCGTATCGCCAATTTTGGTGGCACCCCGGCAGTTCCGCTTCGTGGACCTCACCCCTTGTATTGTAGAGTGAGTTTTACATATGACCTTGACACTAGACAAGTAAAAACAAAACCTCTCCATCATCCTCGCTCAGCAACTGTAGAGTGATCGTTAGCGAACCGTGACCTAAACACTGGCAGACCGCCATAGTACAGATGCACACCTTTCCATGGGCATCGAAGAGGAACGCACAGAAGGAGGGGAAGGAGAGAAGAATAAAAATGAAGCACCCGAGGAAACAACGAGAAAACGACTCAAACACAACCAGCAATGTTCACTGTAGGTATAGGTACGACTCTGTAGGTGTTACTCATTAGGAACGACAATAAATGGTGCGAGACCTAACACTCGCACGCGCGTTACAACTGGCGTAGTGCCACCGTGCCTCTGGGCACAGCCACTACAGGAGACTGGGTACTCATTAAGTGATTAAGACAAGGGATGGATGGATGAATAAACTGTTGTTCGTGATTTTTAAAACAATCTTAATAATGTGTGACTGTTTTCTCCATACCCACAGAGGACTCGAGCTAAAAAATGAAACTATAACCGTAAGCTACACATAAATTGTATAGGCATAGATAAAAATGTCCACCAAAATACCCGTGTGACTTGGAATAATAGACCGTGAAAAGTAGGATATGCGCCGAAATGGCTGCAATCTGCTGGCCGATGTGAATGCGTGATGTATTGTGTAAAAAAAAAATTCCATCTCACACGGCATCAATAAATCCCTGCGCCTTGAATATGTGCGCAATATAAATTGCATAAAATACAAATAAAAAACATAAAAAAATAAATTCCTGCGCTTAGAACTGTATCCACGGAATACGCGCGATATAAGCCTCATATTGATTGATTGATTGAAGCGGCTACACATGACTTATAAGATTATATTTAAAGGTACCCTTTCCGACCCCAGATAGAGTACATCAAGACACTTTTACATAAGGATTAAGAAAGGGATACGATTTTATCTTTTTTCTTTATTTGGTGTTTAACGTCGTTTTCAACCATTCAAGGTTATATCGCGACGGGGAAAGGGGGGAGATGGGATAGAGCCACTTGTCAATTGTTTCTTGTTCACAAAAGCACTAATCAAAAATTTGCTCCAGGGGCTTGCAACGTAGTACAATATATGACCTTACTGGGAGAATGCAAGTTTCCAGTACAAAGGACTTAACATTTCTTACATACTGCTTGACTAAAATCTTTACAAAAATTGACTATATTCTATACAAGAAACACTTAACAAGGGTAAAAGGAGAAACAGAATCCGTTAGTCGCCTCTTACGACATGCTGGGGAGCATCGGGTAAATTCTTCCCCCTAACCAGCGGGGGATATACGATTTCATAATTATTGTCCTGTAAGGTTGCCCTCGTGGAAATTCGGGCTGATTTCTCACACACCCTATGTACGATGTGTCTGGAAACACCTCCGGGCGGAGGGGTTTTGCGGCCAGCTCGGCAAAGATAAAGAGGGAACATTTTCTCGGCTCGCGCGGCAGCAAGCACTATGTCTCTAGACTGCACTGAGGAAAAAGCGAGCTGCCACCTGCGTGCACACGGGGGTGTTCGGACACCGAGGAGAGTCTGCACAATATTAATTATGGGAAATCAATCCCCCGCCTAACATGGGGATCGAACCCGCGCCGATAGCCAACGACGCTACACTGAGCTATTTCCCCGCCCACGGGACTCATGGCCCTATTCCACACAGACCACGAATCCCACGATTCAAAATTTTGGCCACGAACTCCCGATTCCGAAAAATCGTACTTAATTCGTAACAAATACGTAGTACATTCTTAGGCATGGTAACTGAATCGTAATCGATTCGTAGGTATTCCTAACTCATTCGGGAATTCGTGGCCAAAATTTTGAACAGCTCAAAACTATTGCCACGACTTGAATTCCAGATTGCTCAAGAATTGCAAGAACTGACTACGAATATATACGAATCAGTTTGAGAACTTCACGAACTGATTACGATTCAAATACGAATCCTAGAATTTATCAATTCGTGGCGGTTCGTGGGATTCGTGGTCTGTGTGGAATAGGGCCATTAGACCTTGCCTCCACGTTGACACTGTGACATTCCAACTTTACAACCTGCTTTTTGTTCAAAGTGTCTGTTGAATTATTGTCGTAAAGTGCCGTTCACATGGCCGACTTTCAGCCAACTTTTCCCAAACGTTTGTTGGTTTGAAATCGCTCCCGAGTTTTGGGCCATTTTGAGACCAAGTCGGCGAGGAGTCTGCCGTGAAACCGGCCCCAACGATTTCGGTTCGATTTAGGACAGATTTAGCCGCGGCTCGAAAACTCAGTTGAGCGCTGCTGGACTAGACCGCGTGACTTGGCGCAGATTTTGCTCAGACTTCTATGAGCGCACTGACTAATTGGTTGGCTCTAGATAGCCAAACTGCTCTTCTCACGCTATGAGGTAGCTCTGATAGCTGCACTGGCCTTCAAGTCTGTAGTTTGAGCGTTTAGACTGTTCACATGAGCAGCGATTTTGATTTGACTTGGCGCCGACTAAAATTGCTTGAAAGTTTGGGGGGAATTCGTAGAAAGTCTGCCCTGTGAACAGCACTTAAGTTACAACTAAATCAATCTGCAAAGTGTAATATACATGGATATTTATACGAGAAGGAAGACACTTGTGTGGCCATACCGAACGAACCCAGAGCACTTTGACATTCTCACAACAAATAATACTCGCAGGGGGACTCGATCACTGAAACTCTTGACCTGGGCTGCGGTTTGTTTGTTTGTTTGTTTGCTTAACGCCCAGTCCAGCACGAAGGGTGATATCAGGGCGGTGATGCTTTGACATGTAACGTGCGCCACACACAAGACAGAAGTCGCAGCACAGGCTTCATGTCTCACCCAGTCACATTATTCTGACATCGGACCAACCAGTCCTAGCACTAACCCCATAATGCCAGACGCCAGGCGGAGCAGCCACTAGATTGCCAATTTTAAAGTCTTAGGTATGACCCGGCCGGGGTTCGAACCCACGACCTCCCGCTCACTGGGCGGACGCCTCACCATTTGGCCAACCGTGTTGCGGTTACCTGGGCTGCGGTGCACGAAGCGAAATTAGGTGCCACCCAAATGGGGGGTAAGCAGCCGCGTGGTCGGATTGGTTGCAAGTGAGATTTGTTGTGATTTTAACCAATCAATGGTTTGTTCCCACCCAGTTAGGTGGTGCCCAGTTTCGCTTCGTGAACATTAGCCCTGGAACATAATTTGTAAAATGTGACCCTCCACCACGAAATGAGTCGCATGTCACCTCGCGCGGTTCTGCGCTAGGCTTAATATAAGTCCGGGGAGTGTCTGGTAACAGTGTGAGGGTCACCTTAGTCACAGGCTTATAACTCAAACAGTGTTCGCTCTTTTCTAAAACACTACAAAACGTCCTTGATTGAGACATGATCACAATTTGGTCCGCACATCACTTCATATGTGTGTGCTTACATTATTATGTACACATACAAAATGAGTTGCATGACATTTGGCAGAAAAATTCATCAGAACGACAACAAACACACTTCTATGTTTAACATTCGTGAGGTGGATCGCGAAGTGCCATAATAAAAGAGCTTCTCGCCACGTTGAAATTGCTATGATTTTTCACAAAAGTTAAATCATAAAAAGCTTTCATTTAATTCAATAACATTTCACTTTACGTGGACTTAACTGCAAACAGCTGGTGTGGACATTTAATTTGTTGGAGTGACTGATAAGAATGGAACGAGCGGATGAGTGCGCGTTCAGTACAGCTCTGATGGACAGTAACCAGCTGTAATTCAGTTTGTTAGCACATGCACTTACACAAATGCTAATCATTTACAGAACCTTATAAATGCAATTCAGCTCACAGCTATGCTAGAGCAGCGATGTGTCTATTTGTCGCAGATAAGGTTCTAGAAAGTCAAAATATTGACAGAACTATCCCACTGATGACTACAGATACCTCTTGTGTTGCCAGCCAAACGAAATTGTATATACCGGGCTTGTTAGTTCACGTCTTCCGCCAAAACGTAATCAACGACTGATCATGTCCTGGGGCTAAAGCTGTGTGCGGTATGCCAAAATGGAACCAAATACCATGTTTGGACATCTTCTTCCGTACTCATACGCTTTTTCTTCTTCTTCTTCTTCTTCTGCGCTCGTAGGCTGAAACTCCCACGTACACTCGTGTTTTCTCACGAGTGGATTTTTAAGTGTACGATCGTTTTTACCCCCGCCGTGCTCAAACACAATATCTTGACGTGAAATACCCAAGATTAAATACGATATCTCTCTTGTCAAGACTAACAGTATGAGGTTTTTTTTCTTCTAATATTCTGACAAATGAAACAGACATATCGAGAACATTGGATATCAACATGAGCCGGCAGGCGGATGTTGATATCAATTTTGTACTCCATAAACTTACACCGGTCTTATCCGCTGAGCCACCGCAGAGTGTGTTCCCTGAAGACTCGCAGACTTGTGACAATGAATGTGTTGGCATCGTGGTCTATATTGCGAGGTGTCATCTGCTGTCTGACTCGATAGCTCAGGGGTGTTGTACGGTGCCCCCGGCGCCGGTAAGGTGTTTGTTCTCTCGAATTTTGGGCTGATGAGTTTTCCTGTCTGCTCAGCGCCAGTACATGGTGCAACTCCTTTGTTTTGTAAGTCAGTGTTGTGTGTGTGTGTGTGGGGGGGAGGGTTAGTGTGTGTTTGTGTGTGTGTGGGTGTGAGTGTGTGTGTGTGTGTCTGTTTGTGTGTGTGTGTGTGTGTTTGTGTGTGTGTGTGTATGTGTGCGTGTGTGAGTGTGTGTGTGATTGTGTGTGTGTGTGTGTGTGATTGTGTGTGAGAGTGTGGATGTGGATGTGTGTGTGTTTGTGTGTGTGTGTATCTGTGCGTGTGTGAGTGTGTGTGTGTGTGTGTGTGTGTGTGATTGTGTGTGTGTGTGTGTGTGTGAGAGAGTGTGGATGTGGATGTGTGTGTTTGTGTGTGTGCTTGTGTGTGTGTGTGTGTCTGTGTGTGTGTGTGTGTGTGCTTGTGTGTGTATGTGTGTGTGTGCTTGTGTGTGTGTGTGTGTGTGTGTGCTTGTGTGTGTGTGTGTGTGTGTGTCTGTGTGTGTGCTTGTGTGTGTGTGTGTGTGTGTGGACTCGTTTGTTCCCTCCTTTTCCTCCCACACACTTTTCTACAATCGATCTTTGTCTTATTTGAGAGAAAGCAAAACTGTGTGAATGGGGGTAGACATTGAAACCTTATAAAACTTGTTGTTTTGTTTTAAACACGTGAAAGAACCCTCGTGGGAAGCCTCTTGAAAACTTGCAGACACCCGTCTGAGAATATTGTTTACACCTGCAAGGAAAACAAGAACAAAGAAACAAAGACAGATCACAGGAAAATAAGGAGGACGAGGTGTCATTGCTTTAAGACAGACAAACGGACAGACAGACAGACATATAGACAGGCAGGCAGACAGACAGACAGACAGACAAGCAGACAGACAGACAGACAGACAGACAGACAGACAGAAAGAAAGACATAGGCAGGCAGGCAGACAGATAGACAGACAGACAGAGAGGCAGGCCGGCAGACAGACAGTAGGGCAGACAGACAGACAGACAGAGAGGCAGGCAGGCAGACAGACAGACAGACATAGTTATGCAAACAGACACTGAACAGACAGACACGTACACGAACACACACACACATACACAGACAGACAGAAAGGCGTACGTAGATACAGACTACAGACAGACAGAATGGGACACACACACACACACACACACACACACACACACACACACACACACACACACACACACACACAAACACACAAACACACACTCTCTCAATAGGTATAGACGGACAGACGGACAAACACACTCATCATCACAACTGCCCGCAGCTCACAACACAATCTCTTCCTCGTAGCGTCTTAGAACACATGACCTTGTCCTACCCTACTAGGCTAATCACCAAATCATTAAACCAACATCGCACTCCAGTCAATCGACCTGTCCAAACAGTCACTCGAACAGAACCAGCACAGCCCAAGACCTTGTGCCTCCCCCACCTACACCCCCTCCCCACTTCTTACAATCGCTCGTACGGCGAGGTATCGACTCGCCCCCGTCCATCTCGCCCCCGCTTTGTAGTCGCCGACTTCACGGTCTACTTGATTTCAAACTGTCAAGGGTGCCATCTCGCCCCCGCAAGCAGTGCCAACTCTCCCCCGTGTATTCCATGTGATGAAGTTGAC
>NW_027129281.1:104426-106926 GCF_037325665.1 Littorina saxatilis
TAGTGCCAAAACCTGGGGTTACCCATTATCACGTGATAATTACTAATTAACGCTGTCAGTTACTGTTTTCACTCGTTAGTTACTCATTTTCACGGGATAATTAGTAATTTTCACGGGAAAATGACTAATTTTTAGTTTTGACACTGGCAATCCGTCAGGAAGTGAGCCAAAAACTAAAAATTAGTAATTAACAGGTGAAAGTTAGTAATTTTCCCGGGAAAATTAGTAATTAACACGTGAAAATGGTAATTATCAAGGGAAAATTAGTAATTTTCCCTTGATAATTACAATTATGAGGTTTGGGCACTAGTAAGCCCTATGACGGCTTACTAGTGCCAACACCTGGGGTTACTCATTATCATGTAATAATTACTAATTAACGCTGTCAGGTACTGTTTTCACCTGTTAGTTACTCATTTTCACGAGAAAATTACTAATTTTTAGTTTTGGCACAAGCAATCCGTCAGCAAGTGAGACAAAACTAAAAATTAGTAATTAACAGGTGAAAGTTAGTAATTATTTTTCCCGGGAAAATTAGTAATTTTCCCGGGAAAATTAGTAATAAACACGTGAAAATGGTAATTATCAAGGGAAAATTACTAATTTTCCCTTGATAATTACAATTATGAGGTTTTGGCACTAGTAAGCCGTCATAGTAAGCGACAAAAAGACAACACGTTGTTTCAATAGTGCGGCTCTGACCTGCACTGTATCAAAAGCACGTTGGTTACAGACGACAATTATAACTACAATCTTGCTTTGAAATTGTCACATGTGGCACTCGTATGCCGTCATATCAGCGATCAGATTGGATGAGGAAGAAGGGCATGGGGAGAGGGTGTAGCTGTGATCGGGAGGGGGTGGTATACAAGAGAAGGAAGCATAATACCGATAAATCACTCTGCCTGTGACGGTAGACACTGAGCGGATTGAGTGCCTCTTGCCTCGGGGTGATTAACAGCAACAGTGACAAGGCCAACACACACACACACACACACACCATCACACACATACCAACACACACCCACACACACACGCCCGCGCGCACACACACACACGCCCGCGCGCACACACACACATACACATATATATATATATATATATATATATATATATATATATATATATATATATATATATATATATATATATATATATATACACATACACACACACGCACGCACGCATACACACTCACAGACGCACACACGCACACACACACACACACACACACACACACACACACACCCACCGAACACACAACAAAACCAACAAGAACAAACAAACCAAACCAAACCAACCAACCAACCAACCAAAAAAAAAGAAGCAAACAAACAAACACACCAACACACAAACAATTGACAAACAAACAAACAAACAAACAAACAAACAAACATGTCTCATCCGAAACGTTGTTTTGTGTGTTTTGCAGACCTTGAGAAAGCACAAAGCCTTCAGGGACCCTTGATTTAGAACAACACTCAGAGCAGAGGGACCCTCAAGATCTAGATGTTGCACTTTTCAGCACGTGTACGGGAACGTGTACGGGTAACGTCATCAACTCCAGTTTTTACGTCATGGGTTTGCCAAGATCTGCAGTCTTGGTGGGAGCAAAACAACGTATGATTTGGAACATTGGAGAAACAAAATGAGTCACGGGTGACGGAATATCTACACGTACGCGTACAGGTCTTTGCTACACGTTCGATCATCCAGAACACTGTAATGTCAGACTGACACAGACAGATAGAGATCCCCAACGTCACCACACATCCCATGCCCCCCCCCCCCCACCCCCCCCCCCTGCCCCCTCGCCCACTCCCCCCTGCCCCTTGCCGGGTCACGGCCACTCCCCTTCCTATTACACCTACCACCATGCTCACCCACCCGTGTCCATCACTCTATTGTCTGCTCAAGTTGTCACGCTCTGATTGTTGATCTCGTGTCGAGTGTCACGCTGAAGGAACAAAGCCAATCAGCCGTGACAAGCATCACACGTACGTTACTTATACGTCACGCGACAATCACACGTAGGTCAAATCTACGTCACGCGGTGACGCATGAACCACGAAATTGTACACACGCAGGCTGAACCGGCGTTTTTCCATGAACGACTGACATATTTTTTGTTAGATGCATGACTGATTGGCAAGTTAAGTCTGCTTGACTGCTTGACTGAATGATTGATTGATTGATCAGATAACTTTAATAGGATGGAACGTTATCTAATGTCTTTGATGTGATGGAATTCAATGTCGTTTGAGTGTCAGAGTTCAGGGGGTTGCTTTTCTTACTTGGTCAGTTGGTCGCTGAGTGAACGATCGATTCATTTACCTGATAATCTTAATCTAATCTAAACGTCCAAGTTCTGGGACATTTGTCTCGATCTCCTCCGAAAGCGGCGTATGGCTGCCTTAATGGCGGGGTAAAAACGGTCATACACGTAAAATTCCACTCGTGCAAAAAACACGAGTGTACGTGGGAGTTTCAGCCCACGAAC
>NW_027129281.1:109426-113101 GCF_037325665.1 Littorina saxatilis
GGTCACCGTCGCCGTCGTCGTCGTCGTCGTCGTCATCAACACGCTATATATCCCTGCTACTTACCAACAGATAGTCTGACAAATATTAATTTTGAGCGCTAGCTCGCAGCCACTGAGCTGTTGGAGGCTTCGCTGCATGGTGTCTATCTGGCTTCCAATTCGTGTAGAAATTCTTCACTCCCCAAAATCCTCACAATAACTCCCTGCCAAATTAACCAGAGGCTCTGCGCCAATTAATCTTCGTTCTTTGAGTAAGGTTTCAAGTAACCGGGGGCAATTATCAAATCAATCCTCCTGTGTTTGATCAAAGTTCCACCGCGGAGGGTTTGAGCATCATTACCCTGTGGCAAATTCAGGCTTTGGACAATCAGCCTCTACCTCCTCGAATAAAAGGCTGTTTTGCGGAGAACAAAATGCTAGAAAAGGCGCGGAAGCCGATTAATATAGTTCGCAGCATGATTATTTTTGTTGTTGCTGCTGCTGTTAATGTTTATTTTTTATGGTAGTATTATTGTTATTACTGTCGTTGCTGTGATGATGTTATCTTTAAACTGCATCTGGAACTGTTTGACATTGATAAACCATGACAGTTACATTTTAAACGGACCGAAATCCAGAAACAAAGAGACTGCCAACGTTCCAACATTCAGAATCAAAAACAAGAAAAGTATGTTGTTGGAACGTTTAATTATGGACAAAACAAAACGTTACGTTCACAGATATATTGACCCAGAGGTCTTTTAAGTGCACAAACAAACACTAATTAGACAAAACTTATCTGACAAAACGTTCAGCCGCTTGCTAGGAAGGCACAAGCGAATGAGGCAATGGTCATACCTTTCTTATTTGATTTAGATTTTCAAACGTACCGTTAAAGCCAGTTTGAACATAGTCAGGAATTCATTGGACGTACTGGCCGGTTTGGAAATAATTAGCCAAACACAGATTCTCTCTCTATCTCTCTACTCCGCCACTGTCTGCCATGTTCTTCTTGTAAATGTGTTTGAAGACACCACCATAAGCTTGTTACACCCCCGGTATAGGGGTGTGTATAGGTTTCGCTCGATGTGTTTGTTTGTTTGTTTGTTTGTGTTCGCATATAGATCTCAAGAATGAACGGACCGATCGTCACCAAACTTGGTGAACAGGGTCTATACATTCCTGAGACGGTCCTTACAAAAATTGGGACCAGTCAAACACACGGTTAGGGAGTTATTGGTGGATTAAGATTCTACAAGGACTTATAGAGGGACATGTTAATGGTCAAAGGGAAATAACCACACTTGTTAGCAGTGCCTGCTCAGTTGGTGGCAGTGAGAATGCTAAGGACGGGGGTGTTTTTCCTACCTCGGAGGAATTTCTTGTTGTTGTTTTCACCTTATGTCGATGTACATTTCCTGAACATGTAAAATGTGACCCTCCACCACAGAAAGAGTCGCATGTCACCTTTGCATGATTTTCAAATTTTTACATTTTCCTAAAGAGTTTTTTTATGCTCTATCCAGTGGGGAAAACCGTTTTAGAAAAGAGCGAAAATTGTTTGAGTTATAAGCCTGTGACTAAGGTGACCCTCACACTGTTACCAGACACTCTCCGGACTTATATTAAGCCTAGCGCAGAACCGCGCGAGGTGACATGCGACTCATTTCGTGGTGGAGGGTCACTTTTTAATAGGAATAAACAGGCCTGTCCATGCAGGCCTCGCCGTGGAATAAAAACATCCTTTCTCTTCAACACAAACCGGCCTCAACAGCCTGGCTGCTTGGTGTACAGTGGAACCTCCTTTTAAGACCCCCCCCAATTTAAGACTCCCTCTCTTTTAAGACCTGGTTTTCAGATTCTCAGTTTATATATAACCTCTAGCTGTCAATGTACCCTTATTTTTTTCTTTTTTTTCTTCTTCTGCGTTCGTGGGCTGAAACTCCCACGTGCACTCGTGTTTTTTGCGCGAGTGGAATTTTACGTGTATGACTGTTTTTTACCCCGCCATTTAGGCAGCCATACGCCGTTTTCGGAGGAAGCATGCTGGGAATTTTCGTGTTTCTATAACCCACCGAACTCTGACATGGATTACAGGATCTTTTTTGTGCGCACTTGGTCTTGTGCTTGCGTGTACACACGCGGGGGGGGGGGGGGGGGGGGGGGGATGTTCGGACACCGAGGAGAGTCTGCACACAAAGTTGACTCTGAGAAATAAATCTCTCGCCGAACGTGGGGACGAACTCACGCTGACATCGGCCAACTGGATACAAATCCAGCGCGCTACCGACTGAGCCACATCCCCGCCTCACCTTCATTTTCAGACTCCCTCCCTTTAAGATCTGATTTGTTTGACTTTCTGTTCATAACCTCTGTAAATTTACCTTCATTTTCAGACTCTCTCCTTTTTAAGACCTGGTTTTCTCAGATTTTCGGAGGTCTTAACAAGGGGGGGGGGGGGGGGGGTTCCACTGTATAGAGTGGGAGTTCGTTGTTGTTGCTTCTGTTGTTGTTGCTGTTGTTGTTGTATTTGCTATTTTGTTGTTGCTGTTGTTGTTGTTGTTGTTGTTGTTGTCATCATTTTGAGCAGATTGACGTTTTCCGCAATTTAGGTGAGAGACTTGTCCATGTGTCTCTTACAAAATTGTTATAAGAACCCCCCCCCTCCCTCCCTCGCCGCTTCGCACAAGAAATACTGATTATTGGGCATCACTGTGTTTAAGCTGAAGTATGCTCTTATTCTGTGTAAACGCCTCAACATATCTTTGGTGGTCAGTATGATCGCTTACACAAAAGGGAATTCACGTTAAAATTGTGTTACATCAAACTCAAAAGGCTGACACAAGAAATCAAAACTACGAAATTGACGACGAGATATTAAACTGTGCGACCGAACGTAGAACCAACATTACTGACAAATAGTACGAATTTTGGGACAACAAAATACGACGTTTTCCTGTTTTTGTGAGTGTCAGTCTCTCTCGAATCAATGTCTTAATTTTGTATTGAAAAAATTATTCTGTCTCACTCGTTCAATCACCCCTCCCTTTTAAAACATTCTTAAACACCCAGTCTCAAACAGAGGAACACAGGAAACTGACCATCAACCATCTTTATTTCCAATCCTCCCATCCATGCACCTTCACCCTAAACCAAAGAACCCGGATAAGGAAGTTTCCGTCAACCCAGCTCCAGTCTCGGCTAACCTTCTATCAGTGTTTGTCCAGTCTCGGCACCTCGCACCCTGTGATGACGAAGGGGGGTTTAATCAAATGATAGGGGTGAAAGGACAGAATGACCAAGGGTCAATCCATAAGGTCAAACGTGTCCCCACACAGTCAGAGGGGAATTTGTTAGAGGGAGGTACCGTGCGACATTGCCACTGATGCTTTTGGTGGAAAGTTGATCCGACAATTTCTGTGTCCAGTCACAACAAAAGGGGAGATTGGTTTAAAGGAGCTGTGCCCGTGGAGATAATTATTTTCCACCGTGCTGAATTATCTTTTATATGACGAACAGTAGCGGACACAAAACAATGACTTATACTTTGTTTTGTTTTCTCTCGTAAAGACGCCATAGATATGCAACTTTCTTCCATTGGTTCTCTGTCTTCCTGTCTGTCTGTCGATCTCTGTCTGTCTGTCTTTTAATCTCTGTCCCTGTTCGAGTGTGTGTCCTTGTGTGTGTGTGTGTGTG
>NW_027129281.1:113301-139404 GCF_037325665.1 Littorina saxatilis
TTTTTAACCCCCCCCCCCCCCCCCCAAATGACATGTTTTAACAATTTGAAGTTTTTGTCTAAACATGAAATGACATTCTAAGATCTGAAAGCTTTTTTTTTTTTTTTTAATGCAACGTCATGAATAATATTTTCAATTTTTTGTATTAAAGAAGCTGGCAAGCACACCCTTTCGAATATAGCGGAAGTAGATTCGACCCTAAATGCTTAAGTACTTAGGCCTTAAACTGAAGTACGTGTTGACAGAATATTTTAATATAAGTGCAGTTTATATTTCAAAGTTTGGAGTCGTAGATCATTCTTTTTGGATGCAAAATGACTAACATGTATCAGTGAAATTTGTTGTTTAATTCTGCAAGCAAATGTGTGTGCTGTTATTGCATTATTTGAAAAAAAACGCACAGAAAAAACACTATTTTTGACGACTCACTGCAGTTATCCCAGGTGCGGTTAGATAGACGCGCATACATGTAAGTACAGTTTATTTTCTAGGTTTGGTATCGTAGATAATTTTTTTGGAATGCAATGTGACAAACATGTATTGATACAGTTTGTTGTATAATTTTGCAAGTGAATATTTGTTTATTGGCTGCATGTTTCACTAAAACGCAGTAAAATAAAAACTTTTTCGTTGCTTTTGTTGTTTCCTTTGATTGCAGCCAAATGACTGAAAATTAAGTGGAAGACACTTTGAGATATAAGGAATCGGATAGGCCATGACACGAGAAGGTGTAGAAATCTGCTTGCAGACAGCTTTAACATGACATCACATATTGATATATTTTTTAAGTTTTTGCATATTACCCCATTTTTGAGGTCACGTTTTAACTTTGGTTAAGTGTTTGCCCACAACTGACATTAGATTACATTTAAACATTTTACATTATTTTTCTAGCACATGTTCATGTTAGTCTGCGCCATCCATTGATCACAGAACATCCACATAGGAAGAAAAGGTGTTTGACTACTGAAATAAAAATGTTTAGAGAAATGTAGAAAGAGGTGAACAAAATGCAAGATGATTTGGTATGGAATTTAGTTGTATACGTGAATGAGGTGTGAAACGTATGCAGAAAGGAAGATGTTTATTTGCGATGAAAGAAAATAGATATAATAACTTCATACTGTAGTAAAAAAAAAATAAAAATAAAAACAACAACCAGTAATCAGCCAATCAATTTCAAATGTTCATTCAACAGTAACCATATACATTCGACAATGGTCCTCTGTAAATAAAAATTAAAAACAAATCTGCTTGGACAGAATTGTTGTTATTTTTGGGAATAAGAAAATATCAACTATCTTCAGATGCATCCTCTTGCACAAAAATAATGCAAGTTAAGGAGTTACGTCCATATGCGTAAAAAGTTAAGATGAATATATGGATCAACAATTACCTCCCCTACTTGCATTATATTTGGGCAAAGCTATAGGAATAGTGTAATGATATTTTAAAATAATTGTCACATTGCCTTAAACATTTGGATTTTGACATGGAGTATTTTACGTAATGTGTACATTTTAGACATGGCAACTGAAGGAAAAAAAAGTGGAGAAAAAAAACCTAACATTTTGTGGGACAAATTTTGTAAGTTGGGTGACGAAACCATGTAAACTTTTCCTTCACAACAGACAAAATTAAGAGGTTTTTCTTTTAACAAACACAAAGAAATATGTCTTTACCTTCGAACAAGCACAGAAAGTATGTGTTTTTGTTCATAAGACCATACATTTTGTTGTTGTGGAGATATGGATTCAACTGCAGAAAATGTGAAACTTTGCTAACAATTCCCATACCTGACATTTTAAAAGTCTAAAAAGTGCCTCCCACTAGCTTGTCACCAAATAAACAAAGTAGGTTGTAACAAAATTGCAGATTAATAAAAAAAATAGTTCAATCAATAGTATATGTCACACCTGACATTAAACTAGTAATTTCCATCACTATCCTTTTCAGGCATTAAAAATAGTTCAAAGCAGCTATAGCCCCACATGGAAGTAAGAGGCTCATTCACAAGCTAGTTAAAAGCTTTTCATTCTTTTTGTTTTTCTCAAAAGAAAGTTCATAGTATGACAACAGTATTCACAGCAGGCAGTTTTAAATCACGCAAGGGTCATTCTCAAGGTGTGTTCACGAAATACATTGTAATTTTAAACAGAGACAATTATCAGTTCACGCTTGAAGATGATTTTACTGACCAAGTTTTTCCCCATATATTTCATAACCCTGCAGGTGAAAATGGGAATACCAGCACAGAATGACTGTCAGTGAACATTTAATACCAACACTTCAAACTACATCACTCATCATAAAACAGAAGCTGTGACTTGGATTTAAATGAAAATCAAAAAGTGGAAAAACTCATACTCTGATAATTGTTGTCCAAGTGTTTCAAACTACATCACTCATCATAAAACAGAAGCTGTGACTTGGATTTAAATAAAAATCAACACGCGGAAAAACTCATACTCTGATAATTGTTGTCTAAGTGTTTGTGTGGTTAAAAAAACAAACGTACCTGATCCTGAATAAAATCAGAGCAACCCATATGATCATTAAAATGTAACCATTCACTGGTCCATAGGTATACTCTTTTCAAAAAGGAGATGGGTATGGAAGAGGCAGTGCTTCTGTTAGTGATTCAAAGTGCCAGACATCCCATCCTAGTGCTGTGAAATGGATATAAATTATATATATATTCAATATTTCATGGAAGCTTACTAATATTTGCATGCAAACATACTGTGACAGTACTAATACAGTAAAAGCATTATTGAGGGTGAACAGCCTGCTTTACTTGGTTTCAGTGAGGAGTAACAATACTAACAATAACAATAACATGCCTAAGTTGTGAAATGTAAGTACTTAACTCCCCCCCCCCCCCCCCCCCCCGGACACTGGCAAAATTCCAGCAGAATGTCCCCCACCTTCGCTGACGATTATCCACAGTTTATACAGGAAGTGTGCAGGTAGGTTGTCTGCCTCTGTGTCGGTTTTACCTCCGCGGTGTAGACGAAAAACTTTTCCACTTCTGCCACAGGGCGAAAAGTCTCGTTTTGGCACTTTAACTTGGCATATAACATCAAACATCACGTTAATCAACTGAATTGTGTGGCATTATACCTATGCGATTCATGTCACATTAGAAAAACTGCCGTAACGCAATAAAATTCCTGAGATGTTAGTATTATGCATAACACGGTAAAACATCGAGTTTTGGTGTCTGCGTTTTGGACGTTTTCGCTGGGATTACGGAGGGCTATTCACATCGTGTTAAACAAGTTGTCGCAGTGAGCAAAACACCAGATAACGTCTGGAATTATGACAAGTTATTGCAGTGACTTAAACTCGAAGTTAGCTGTTGGTTTTGATGTGTTTCACTGCGTTTTCGTCTTGCTTTTCTTTCATAATGTTGTTGCTGTTGTTGTTACTGTTGGGAGCTATACATCACATTTTTGTTCCCCCCAAAATTTATTCTTGATTAATATCAGGACGCAAACCATCCCCTTTACTTCACACACACACACACACACACACACACACACACACACACACACCCACACACAATCTACTCCTCAGTTTGCAGCGTGGCTTCGACAGTGAGTTTGCCCGTACCCAAGGGGAGTAACTCGACATAACTCAGCGCGCGGTCTACAGTAAATAGAAATCACCCGCTAGGTACACGCGCACTCAAGTTAACCTCTGCTTTGACCTGTGGCTGTGTGCCAAGAGAGAGCAGAACACACACGCCGTAGACCAAATAAATAGGTGCTTGATTTTGGTATTTTGATTTTACATAACATTAAACCTTTCTTGGGGTTCATGGTCATGGCAACAGCCATAATAATATTATATCATGTATAATATTACATTTCAGCATATGTGAATTACATGTCATCATAACAAACTGTCATACATTTTTATTCCTCATCATTCTGATTGATCACAACCAAACCTACTATCAGTGGACACATCCAAATGCAAGCGCCTGTTCTTGACAAATTGCCACAGTGACTGATCTAAAAATATAGGTCCTTTGCCGCCACGGACACTGTTTGGCCTGTAGGTAAAATGTACAATGTATTTTCTGATTTGTGCACAAAAGCTTTTTTTCTTTTTTTCTTTTTTTTAACATAACAATGTTTAATGTTACTGTATGTTTGAAAGACCATGGTCACATTTGTAAAACAAATGTTAAATTAAAAAATAAATAACATTTTGGTTCATGATTTTTTCCTACACCTGTGCTAAAACTAAGAAGTAAAAATGTCGGTATATAAGTCACTCAAATACTTCAAAGTATGAATGGTTAGAGTTTGTTGCGGTTGACCCTGCACAGTTCGACCTACGATGTTTTTGTTGAACAATTTTGTCAAAAAAAAAAGAACAAAAAAAAAGTAAGGGCAGTAACTCAAGACGTAAATGTGGCAGTGTCCCATAGGCAACCGCAGAGTTATCCTGTCCATAGGCAAGCGCTTACTTGATCCCAATTACTAGGCGTCTCCGGACGCCTAGAATAAACAGATCACACGCAACCAAATGCACACATCTCATCAATTTAAACAACATAAAGCGGTTTCATACACTATTTTCCCCAGAAAACTTAACTTCATACAGTTTTTAACGTTGGAACACGGGTGCAAAAGTTCGTCTGCTAGTCCCATTTGACGAAAGAACATTATCCTAACCGATACCAAAACATATACAGAACACACAATATCTGCCTTTGCCGCCACAGCAGAATAACAGCATATCTGTGTACTTGATTTTAGCCCAAAATAGGAAAACTGACAAGAAGTGTTAACAGAATGGAATGATTTGCACGGAACTATACAACCGCGCATTAATCGATCGCCTGCGCAGGTTGACTGGTTGAGTGAATAGGATTCGATCAAACTTTCGCAAAAAAACTCCTCTTTTCTTTGAATAACTGAAGAAAGGAGGAATATAGAGCTTAAACAATGACCACGAGTTGATTACTGGAAAATAAACCACGAGTGGGTATTTGCAGCCGCTTGGTAATTCACGAGTGTGCGGAGCACACGAGTGAATTACCAAGCGGCTGCAAATACCCACGAGTGGTTTATTTTCCAGTAATCAACGAGTTGTCATTGTTTAAGCTATTTATACAACGACCAACACGGGTCGAACATGCAGTCATGCAGACGACATGTTGTAGGCAATTTCATTTCAGCCTAATCACTCAGAGTGTCAAATGCGCGTCATTCAAATAGTCCCCATTCTTTTAATTTATTCTTAGTCTCCGACTCGTCGGCATTATACTTGTTTCGTCTAAATATCGGACCCCATTGCTACGATTAAAACACAATAGCGTTTATATAGCTATTCTAACATTACATTCTGAGTTAAAATCATGTTTTTGTCAGCAGCAAGGACCAGAATGGTCCATGTCGTTGATTGCAGACGACGGTTCCCTTTCCGCATGAAGCCACGGAAATAACCGAACATTGAAAAACCCACGGACATGTATTACGGAGAAAACTCGGGATAACCGGATGTTTAGCATTACGTCAATATGCTAGGAATCCTATGACGTCATGACGTATCATACTTGCCTACGTAGATTGTATACATGTTCGAAAGTCTGACTGTTGTGAATTCGCGTGGTGAAGACTGCGGTAAATCTGTAGATGATAAGAGAACAAGGATTGTCTCAGAAGAAACGACTAAATGTTTCAGACCGGAAACTTCATTTCAACATTGCACTATATAATGGACGTTCTATGTGACAGGAGAGTTTGCTGATTTTGTGTTAAACATTGGAGAGATCGTCTGCTAGAATCAGAGATAGGTCGCTTCAGATTGCAGCTTCTGGGGCCAGTTTCATATACGCGCTCTTAGGCGTTCCTAGGAATAGGGCCTTAAGAGCTCTTAGCTGAGAGTGGGACGAAAGTTAGGAACGACGCGTTTCATGATCCATCTTTGGGATCGCTCTTTGCAAAGAGCGAGCAAAGCGCTATTTTTAGTGGCTAAACGGAGTTTCCCGATTAGTTACGTCACATCAGGTTGAAGGTCACAACATCCGGTTGAAAGCAGACGAAAAGCTGAAGATAACATCGATCCAAACAAAGTAAGGACACATTTACACATACAGAAATAATAACCCTCTTTTCCAATGTTAACAAAAGCAACGCGATCGTGGAGGCTTGTTTTTCTAGCCCCGTTACAAAACGAATAAAACATGAGACTTGGTACCTGTACATACGTATGTATGTAGATCTAGATCTGAATGACGTCCTTGACATCGTCCATAATGAATTTTCTAGACCTCAAATTTGTTAATAACTTCTACATCTGTGGATCGAATCACTTGATATATGGGATACTTAAACTTCAGCCTATGCATGACCCTTCTACAAATTGACACATTTTTAGATCAAATGGTCTGACTTTTGTGCATTTTCAAAAAAGGTTGCCAAATTCGGGGATCGACTCAACAGCACGAGGTTTGAAATTGAGCAGTCGCCGAACTAACCCGATTTCAGCACTCAAGATTGTTAGCTTTGGGATAATTTGAATGACTTAGTATACCTGAATCAACATCAGACAGTCAGTTATTTGAATATAGCAATTAAAAGCAGAATCAGGGCATTTCAAATGGATGAATGCGTTCCTGTCATTAATGAATTTTGCGTGGCATTGCGAAAGTGTAACTGTACAACGAAGGGTTTATTTTTTCAGTCATTTGAGTTTAGCAAATATGTTCATAGTTGTGCATACACTTCAGTTCATCCACGACCATTCTACACAGTTTCGAGTCTCTGGGTATAATGATCGGACATTTACCTTTTCTACAAAATGTGTTTCAAATTACCCCTCCGAAATTGTGAGTGGCACGAAAGCTTTGCTGTTTAGGGAGCTGTAACTGCTTTCTTTAGGTCACCGATGATCTAAGGGGGTGAAGGGGGTGTTTGTGTATTCTCAGATATTCAGATAATCCAAACGGTAAAAGTCTGGAGGGTTTAAATCAGGTAAGTATTGCTACCGCTAAATCATGTCAAACCTTGTTCTGTTGAGACGATTGTCGAATTTGGAAACTTTGTTTCGAAATTGCACAAACGTCAGACCATTTGTTCTACAACCTTGCCACTCAAGGGAAGGGTCATGCATAGGCTGAAGTTTATGTCCCCTAAATATATAGTGATCCGGTCAAGAGATGTAGAAGTAATTAGCAGTTGTGAGGGTTGCAGTTTTCTTGGGTCACTCTGTACGTGTCTTGTGCCATTTTGACAACATTGTGTGTGTGTGTTTGATTGATCTGCACCTTGCATCGATCTGCGTAAGGCATTGCTGACAGAGAGCGAGGGTTTGTGTGTGTGTTTTTTGGGTGTGTTGTCAGGTCAAAGTTGTTAAATTTATCTCGCGTACTTGTCATGCAATTGTGACGTAAATGAAAATGTATTTCATTCAGACATCACAGACTGGGTGTCAAAATATGTGTGGGTGTTTTAGTTTTTACATAGATCTATATGAATTATTTTCTGTACTTATGAAGACATTGACTCTGCAATAATCAGTCGTGATAGGTCACACTGAAGAGAGAGAGAGAGAAACTGAAACTGAAACTGAAACTGAACTTTATTACCAAAGGATAGAGGTTTTAGGCAAAGCCTAATCTTACAACCTGTCCCTTATACAAACACTTAATACAGACGCACATAATATAGATAGTAAAATTGACAAGGTTATTGTTACTTACAGACGTACATAATGTAAATAGTAATAAGAAAGGGGTTATGGTTTTGTATACACATTCAAAAATGGGAAAACAATATAGGGTGGAAATTGCAGCATAGTTGCAATAATGCATTGCATATATAAACATCCAAAACAACTAATAACAAAAGGGAGAAAACAAATGTGGGGAGGAATTGTCCCAATCAATCGCATGTATATCATTATCAATACATACACATAAAGAACAAATCAAAATACAAACATAACTTGACTAAATGTAAAAAGCACTAAAATATCAGACATGAAAAGTGTTCTATTTACCCATTAAGCGGGAATGAAACTGGCGCCTAAACATTTTCACAGAAGAGGCATTTCGGAGGGGTAGGGGTATGGAATTCCATAGAGACGCTCCCGAGAAGGCTAAACTTGACTTATACAAGTCTAGACGAGGGATGGGGGGAATCAGGTTCAGAGAGAGAGAGAGAGAGAGAGAGAGAGAGAGAGAGAGAGAGAGAGAGAGAGAGAGAGAGAGAGAGAGAGAGAGAGAGAGAGAGAATTGGTCAGCATATCCTACGGATGGTCATTTCAGTAAGAAAGCATTATTTGCGTTATATTTATATCTTGACACAGACACACAAGCACACACACAGACTTTTATCTCCAAGCAGTTATTAAATGCCAACAACAAGCATGGAACCCAACAAAACATCATTCAAATCTTTCTGATCATTCACATCTGTCTTTATTTCAATGCGATGCATCGATTTTCACCACAACTTAACACGAGAAATAGCAGGGCTATATTGTTCAGGGCCGGACTAGGAGAAGAGGAGAGGGGGGGGGGGGTTGCCAGTGGTGGCCCAGGGGGATGTCCTCCCTGGCGGCAGGGGCGGATCAGTTCATTTAATGACTGGTATTTTTCAAAAGTATATTGTGAAGATATGGGTGTGAAGGCGCGAAGCGCCGAGCCGACGGCGCGAAGCGCCTAGATTGCTAGGGGGGTCCGGGGGCATGCCCCCCCGGAAAATTGTGAAAAAAGGATGCAAAATGGTGCAATCTGGTGCATTCTGAGGATGATCATTACCAGTTTCAGACAGCAGATTTTGTCACTGATTAATACCCCAAAAATTGAAACTCAATGTAAAATAAAGAAATGCATACCTCATTCAATATTTTTATTTTTTGGCTGGGGGGGGGGGGGGGGTCCGGAAACCCTAGAACCCACCCACCCCCCTCGTTATGGGGGTCAGGGGGCGAAGCCCCCTGAAGCTGACGGGTAGGTCATATTCTGAGATAGGAAAAGGGTCGCTCCTTGCATGAAACGGCATAAAATAAGCAATAATAAAAAAATAAAAAAATAAGTAAGGTACATGTTTAGGCTAGGGGGGGGGGGTTGCGCAACCCCCATAACCCCCCCGGTAGTCCGGCCCTGTTGTTTGACCTTTTTCTGGTTACCTTTTACATACCTTCCTAACACTGTAAAGCATCATAAACACCAACACGAATGTGTTTATATTTGTACATTGGATAATTATTAATTGCAGACTATGAGGCTTTTGTTGATTACATTCAGTCACTGCCACCTGTGATCATCCAAAAATCAATCAATCAAAACTGCCTTTAGACATGTACCCACAAGTAAAGATTTTTTCTTTCCAGATAGCCATAAACGCCATAAATACCGGATTATGAATCCCATAATGTACATGGGGTGGTTGACAAAATAGTTTGCATAACAAGGATTTTTTTTTTATATATATACAGCTGTATTAGATTCACAGAGGATGGCCAGGTGAAACCTTAAAATAGAGTACGAACATATTCTTTATTTGAAAGATAATTTTAAAAGGCCCCCCTCCTCCTCCCCTCCCAGTGTTTGTCCAAGTGTAAGACGTGTCTTATCCCACCAATCCATGCAAAAGACAGTCCACATCTGTGATGATGAGAACAATTATTTGACATGGAAAGATTGTGCCTTTAAAATATAAGTTCCATGTTGCCAATGTTTACTTGCCCAATTTCACAAGGCACATTGAGTCAGACTGTGTGAAGTTCATGCGATACAGTATCAGATAGTAGACATGTACATTAATATTCAAAGCATAAGGTATGTATTATTTTTATTTTTTACCTGATTAAAAGTTCAACCTGACAAATCATTTTCGAATATGTTTTATAGTTTTTGTTTGTTACTGAAGAATGTTTAAAAAATAATTTAGTATAATTGAAAAAACAAATTATTCTTGGGCCTGTTGATCCAAATTCATGGGGTGACTGTCATGAGTTAAAATATTTTTTATTTCTTTTTATATTGGTTTGGGAAACAGCTACCAGCTTGTTTATGGCTATGTGAGACAAAGTTACATACACAATTTTCTGATCAATCTTTTATTATATGAAGTCTTCTATCGCGCGCGTATCTCCAGACTCGGACTCAAGGATCTATTTATGCCGTGTGAGATGGAATTTTTTACACAATACATCACGCATTCACATCGACCAGCAGATCGCAGCCATTTCGGCACATATCCTACTTTTCACGGGCTATTATTCCAAGTCACACGGGTATTTTGGTGGACATTTTTTATCTATGCCTATAAAATTTGCCAGGAAAGACCCTTTTGTCAATCGTGGGATCTTTAACGTGCACACCCCAATGTAGTTGTACACTAAGGGACCTCGGTTTTTCGTCTCATCCGAAAGACTAGCACTTGAACCCACCACCTAGGTTAGGAAAGGGGGGAGAAAATTGCTAACGCCCTGACCCAGGGTCGAACTCGCAACCTCTCGCTTCCGAGCGCAAGTGCGTTACCACTCGGCCACCCAGTCCTTTTTTTATTCATGCAAGGCAGGTATTACTATTGCCATTGCATATACACTCTGCCAAAAAAATATGTTGCACCCATTTTCGTACCCCCACTAGACCATTCATTCAAGTGTCAATTCATTCAAACTTTCTTTCTCATTAAAGTTTCAGTCATTTGAGTTTAGCAAATATGTTCATAGTTGTGCATACACTTCAGTTCATCCACGACCATTCTATCTGGCACACTTTTGGAATCAAAGATTTATTTTTACATGGGTTACATGATCGCCTCTTAATTAAGGGTACCCCCCAAAATTGACACTATAACAAGAAGGGCAAAGCCCATACGACTCACATGCTTGACCTTGACAGCAATGACATCATACACTAAGAACTGCTTTACACATTTTTCCTACCTAAATACATGTGACCTTGACCCAAGGTCAAGGTCATCCAAGGTCATGCAACACAAAGCTGTTAATTCAAGACATAGGAAGTACAATGGTGCTTATTGGCTCTTTCTACCATGAGATATGGTCACTTTTAGTGGTTCACTACCTTATTTTTGTCACATTTCATAAGGGTCAAAGTGACCTTGACCTTGATCATATGTGACCAAATGTGTCTCATGATGAAAGCATAACATGTGCCCCACATAATTTTTAAGTTTGAAACAGTTATCTTCCATAGTTCAGGGTCAAGGTCACTTCAAAATATGTATACAATCCAACTTTGAAGAGCTCCTGTGACCTTGACCTTGAAGCAAGGTAAACCAAACTGGTATCAAAAGATGGGGCTTACTTTGCCCTATATATCATATATAGGTGAGGTATTGAATCTCAAAAACTTCAGAGAAAATGGGAAAAATGTAAAAAATAGCTGTTTTTTAGGCAACATTTATGGCCCCTGCGACCTTGACCTTGAAGCAAGGTCAAGATGCTATGTATGTTTTTTGGGGCCTTGTCATCATACACCATCTTGCCAAATTTGGTACTGATAGACTGAATAGTGTCCAAGAAATATCCAACGTTAAAGTTTTCCGGACGGCCGGACGGACGTCCGGACGGACGTCCGGACGTCCGGACGGACGGACGGACGGACGACTCGGGTGAGTACATAGACTCACTTTTGCTTCGCATGTGAGTCAAAAACGTTAGGCACCAATTATACATCAAAGAAAATTCAGAATAGGCACAATTTGGCAACTTTAACATACGAGGATAAAGCAAAATCAATTATTTTACCTTTAAATGCCATTGAACGTTTAAATGAATAAACACGGAAATGAATGTTTTAGTTAGGGTACGAAAATGGGTGCAATAAGGCATTAAGTTTGCCTTCAAAGTGTGTATTATTCAGAAATACTAGTCACTGTGTGTTGAACTGGGACACCTAAGAACAAGGTTGGGGTCAAAATCAAAATCCAGAAAATTGTCACAGTACTATCCCCTTTCTTTTTTAGGTCACAGAATTAATTATTAAATTTACATAGACAAACTTAAAAACTCAATATCTTCAACAACAGCTCGAAAATCAATGTGGCTATGAATTTCATCGCAATTGAATACACTGAAGAGCACAAGTCAACGAAAATTACGAGAAACAGTGATCAAAATGGTGCATATTCCAAGGAAGTTGAGGGCAGGAACTACCATAAAATACACCGGTTTTTCTCTTCAAGTCATTTGACCATAACTTTTGAAAAATTATCTTTTAACACAAACGAAGTAATTTGAACTACTCAGTCGGGATGATGTGGGTTGCGGACGACCCATATGGAATTCCGTAAGGAATTTTACGCTGTGTATTCTAATTGGGATGGTGTAGGTCACGTACGACCCATACTATGCAAAGAGATGGCAAAACTCCCAATTATTTTACTTTTAATCCTTCTTTGGAAAGTATTGATTGTACACGACCGACATCATCAGGACTGTGTAGTCCAAATCGTGATTCTTTTAAGAACTAGGCAGATGCGTTTGAGGGCAGAATGTTTTGATGAGGCAGTCTATTGTAAAACAAATTATATGACTGAAAAGGGGCATGTATTGATTGCCCTTATTCAAAAAGCTGTTTGAGTTCACATGAGGTAGTGTGTATACAGTGATTCCTACAACACAGGAACCCCCAAAAATCAAATTCGAAAAATCAAGGTTCCTGCGTTAAAATCGACAAAAAATCAGAGCAATCAAATGTGCATCTGAAACAGTCAATTTTGTTACTATGCCATGCTGAGCGGTGTATGTGTTAATTCTCTCAGTAGGTATATGTGGTAATCCTCTCAGTAGGCATAAAAGGCAGTTTTTGAAGCCGTTTTAGCGGGTAATGAAACAAAACAATACATTTGAATTTCTGCAACTTTTTAACGCATTGCCTTCAAATATTTGGTGATTCGTGCTAACACATGTCATGAATTAGAAAAGACAACATTAAACAGGTTTGCGATTGTGAGGTGTTAGCCGGTATTTTTACCGACAATTATCAAATAAATTAATTGAGCAACAAATCAGATGTACCGAATTACAAACAAAATGTCAAGTCATTTGAAACGTTAGTACTGCTGTTATGCGACATGTTAGAAAGAATTAAAAAAAATAAAGATGTACCTTTTCCAAAGAAAACAGAATTTTTTTTTAAATATGCAGGCTTTAAACAAACATTAAAGCTTCAAATTACACTGAAATGTAATTCATAATCAACGACGGCTGCTCAGACCACTTGTTCAAACGCGTACAAACATTCTTGGGAAATGCTCTCTCAAAAGCCCTGCTCAGCAGCTAGCAGTTAAATGTTCAGCAGTGAGCTTGATGTGGGCTATTTGTGCTCAGCGCTGTGAAAATAGTCCACTTCTTAAAGATTACTTTCACTTTGAAATCCTCATACCATCCATGTCTGATAAAATATGTACATGAAATTTGATTATTTGGCTTAACAGTTAACTGTTATTTGAAGTTGAAAATAGGAACAAATTAAATTTGTTTGATGAGTCAGCTTAGACCAACCGACTATTTTAAGGACTCTTTCTGGCATGTCAAATAAAAGCAAACCTAATCTCTCGAATGACTTGATGTACTTGACGACATGTCTTAGCATAAATTACCGGACGTTTGAAGGCAATGCATTGAGAAATTTATTAAATGTGCTGGATTTCTTCTGATTACCCACTAAAATGGCCTCAGAAACCGCATTTTACGGCTTCTCAGAAGAATACTGTTCATCATGCCATTACGCCATTGTTAGACAAGATATGTAAACTAATCTGACTGTTTGGATGCATATTTAATTTTTCTTTCTAATAACATGCACAACAGGTTTCCTTTCAGCAGTTTTGATTGTATGTCGATTTTAACGCGTTAAACTTGATTTTGTGAATTTGATTTTTGGGGATGCTAGTCTTGTAGGTTCTACTTTATAAACAGTACTGTACCTCGTGTAAACTAAATCTGTTTTATAAATAACATAGGACAATGAATGGCCTTTTCAGTCTTATAATTGGTTTTACAACAAATGGCCTCATCAAAATGATCTGCCCTCAAACGCGTTTGCTTAGTTTGTTGTTGTTGACAGGTAGTATAGAAATAGAATATGAACGTTGGACATCTTTTAACTACGAACTAATATTGACAAAACCACTGTATACTTCTGTGTCTGCAGACTGTTCCTGGCATAATTAATGTAAATGCTTAAAAAATTCCATTTTAAATATAAGATTTGTTGTTTTGTGCAAGGGAGGTTACACAGTGGCCACTACATACAGTGTTGGTAGTTGGCCCCTGAGCAAGCGTCAACATCAGTGTTGGTAGTTGGCCCCTGAGCAAGCGTCAGCATCAGTGTTGGTAGTTGACCCGTGAGCAAGCGTCAACATCAGTGTTGGTAGTTGACCCCTGAGCAAGCGTCAGCATCAGTGTTGGTAGTTGGCCCCTGAGCAAGCGTCAGCATCAGTGTTAGTAGTTGGCCCCTAAGCAAGCGTCAACATCAGTGTTTGTAGTTGGCCCGTGAGCAAGCGTCAACATCAGTGTTGGTAGTTGACCCGTGAGCAAGCTTCAGCATCAGTGTTGGTAGTTGACCCGTGAGCAAGCTTCAGCATCAGTGTTGGTAGTTGGCCCCTCAGAGAGTATCAGGGTCAGTGTTGGTAGTTGGCCCCTCTGCGAGTGTCAGCATCAACGTTGGTAGTTGGCCCCTCAGCGAGTTACAGCCTTAGTGTTGGTAGTCGACCCCTCAGCGAGTGTCAGCATCAGTGTTGGTAGTTGGCCCCTCAGCGAGTGTCAGCCTCAGTGTTGGTAGTTGACCCCTCAGCGAGTATCACCATCAGTGTTGGTAGTCGACCCCTCAGCGAGTATCACCATCAGTGTTGGTAGTTGGCCCCTCAGCGAGCATCAGCCTCAGTGTTGGTAGTCGACCCCTCAGCGAGTATCACCATCAGTATTGGTAGTTGGCCCCTCAACGAGTGTCAGCATCAGTGTGTGGGTAGAGGTCCTTGAACAAGGAACAGCAACATAAGAGCAGAAGGTTTCTTGTATTAAATGTTAGCAACAGAGCAGTTTCACCACATAATCTTACAAGAAAAAGAGAAGACAGTGAGTAATTCTAAAACTTGCTCTTATTCATACTACACTTAGCAAACCATTTAATCTGTACAAATTGTGTACTTTAAAAAAAAATCACTCCCGAATCATTTTGTTCAAACTTTCTAGCTATTAAAGGCACTTCACTTGGAAATGTGGCACACTCTTCCGCTGCTCAAAAAAGGATGCCCCAAAAATTGACCCGAAAAAACACAGAGTACCACTTAAAAATCAACTCAAGTTCAGGATAGACACACTAATAATAATAATGAAAATAGAACATTTATATAGCGCTTCTTCACAGCTCGAAGCGCTTTGGCAACGTTTACATACGTGAAGAAGAACATCAATTATCTGTTTAGAACAGGGTGTCTTCTTTGGTTAACTTTTGTACTTTGTGTTCTGCCCTTACTGCTGAATGCAAGTGTCAATCGCTTCAGCAGTAAAAAAACACGTGAGGTCTTGCGTTAATTTAGAGGGGTTAAACAATTAAAAGAAAGCTCTGTATATCAGCAATGACTCAGTCCTTTAAAATGAATCAGACAAGGCTAACAATTCAGGAAATGGAACAAACCAACTGAATTACAAATTAGCACAATTTCTTGAAATCCCCTAGAGCATGTTCTATTCTCTTCACAATCTATGCCCCCCTCCCCCAAACAAAAAATACCCCCCTCCCCCACGTTAACAGCGTAAATACATGTTTTTAGTACTAGTAAATTACGAGTTATTGTCACTTAAGAATCAATTTTGTTGATATCAAGAAGTTGTAAAATTTAAAGTCAAAGATAAAAGTTTAAAAAAGAAGTCAAACACTGAAACAGCATTCTTCTTACTCACTGTCCAGTTTGTGTGTGTGTGTGTGAGAACAATACGTTGTGACACATCTCTTTCAATGTGTATGCATACTGCAACTATGTGATCCCAGAACGCCTCTTCTTTTGTTTTCCAAATGTTCTACACAATTGTCAATGGCTGAATGAGTATCATATATTACAAGCATAACATATTTACCTGAAATGATGTCTGGTCTTTTCTTGCACACCACGGTCACTAAGACTTATGCTTTCATTGGCATTCCTCATTGTCTCTGCCCTTTGTTTGGTAACTGTATGTTAGTGTCCACGGGTAGAAGATGACACTGGAGCATGGTGGTGCCAGACGATGCTGACGGTGATGAAGTTTATTCTCTGGTGATACAAGAAAGAAAATTATGAGTGTTTGCTGAATGCTGTTTTTTCTTGTATGCATTTACAATAACCAGGTGAATACGCTGCACAAATCTGCAGTGCAGATGATACTAAGACAACACTGTCAGCACAGCTACCAAGTCAAACTTACAACAAGCACAGTCAGTATATGGTGCTGATAAACAATAACAACCCATTTAAGTTTCAAACATGCCTTTTCTGCTCTAATGTTTTCTCTCTCATGCAAGCTGTTTTATAACCTTGACATTTTCTGCAACAACATTCCCAAACACAATCTGAAAAGTAGCATGCCTTGAAAGGAACATTTGATCAATTATGCTTTAGATCTATTCCAAACCTTACCTTTTTTCATCATGACAGGAAACAATGCTGACGTGTCTAGTTCACGTGTTGAGTTAACCTGCTTGGAGCACTGCTGTAGATATAGGGTGTGACTGTGAGTATTCAGGGTGTCAAGATGTAGCCAATGTCACCGTATATGAACAAGCCCAGAGGTGCTTGGATTGCAGGACACACGCAGCTCTCATTTAGAATCATGGTACCCTTTTCACAACCTGGCCATAGAACAACACGACACACGGTCCAAAGATGTTCGTCACCAAGTACTTCAATGCCCGTAGAAGCCGTCACGGCGTGGCATCCTTCCTTGTTGATATTATACTCGTGCTGTTTTGTTTCGTTGACTGACTGATAGACTATTGTTCGAAAATGTGTGTAAACAGCACCACAAACACGCAGAAAAAGTGCACTACAAGCTAGATCTGGAATTGCTCACGAGTACGTGTGGTTAGCCGCTTCCTGTCGGGTTCACACTCGTCGTGCAAGGCAGAACATACATTCGGTGAATGCAGCAGAGACTCGTTTCCTTGCTGATGTAGAATATGTCGCCGTGCATGGACTGAAAGACATCAATCACGCAGAAAACGGTGCAATCATAGTCTTCGCGGGTGCTTTTTAGTGCTAAACTGCATACCGTCCACAATCTTGTCAACATATTTCAAACAGGAGTCCATGCTTTGACAAATGAAAGCGTGCGGCACTTTCCTTATCGTCTTGGGCATTCCGCGGATCCGTGCGGTGACGAAAATGTGTTGATGGCGCATGTTATATCGCAAAATGATGCACGAGTCGAGTCGACTCACAGTCTCATTTACGGCCGCCATTTTTAGGATTAAAATGATCTCCCTTGCAAGTAGGGGGCGCTTCTGTCTGCTCTTACCTAACTTAGGGCTGGGGGGGGGCTGTCCTAAGATAAGAGCGACATAGGAGCGCTCTTTGGCCAAAGAGCGGTCCGTGAAACGCACCTATCTTAACTTTGCTCTTAACCCCATCTTGACCCCTTAAGAGCTCCTAAGTTAGGATAAGAGCGGTATATGAAACCGGCCCCTGGAAATTTGCAAGGTTTGTTGCCTGTTAAAGAACTGGATTTTACACGTAATGTATGTCATGTACAGTAAGCAACAACAAAAACACACACAAAGCAAATGGCATTGTCTGTCGACTAGGCATACACGTCAGCCATTGTTGTTACAGTTTTGAGTCAACATTGTACGTATTCTTCCGCAACAGGGTCCAATCATCTGGGTTTCAAATGTTCTAAAAATAAATTCTAGTGTTGATTATTTTTTAGCCCTCTTTATTCTTACTTCGAATAATCCACGTGTGATTTTGGGGTTTAATCAAAGTAGTTCGTTCTAATTTCTCACTTGTCTAAAAATAATCAACTAGATTTAATCCACCCCTCGGTTGCATTGCAGGAGTTGTATAAAAAGAGGTTACACACCTCGTCTCAGTGATTATAAAAAATAATGGTCTCAGTTCGCGGTCATGAAAAAGCTCGCTAAAGCTCGCATTTTTCATGATCCGCTAACTTCGACCATTATTTTTGATAATCACTGAGACTCGGCATGTAACCTCTACTTACCTCTTACCTTTGGGCTCTAATCTTCATCGAAGCTGTACTCTGAAGACCTGCGGGCACTTACAACATATTAAAAGGGGCTGTGAATTGAAGTACAGGGTGACCCAAAAAAAAAGAGTACCCAAACAAAGCGTCATAAATTGAACAAAAATAAAGCAATCTTCATAAAATTTATTTACACACACAAGTAGCCTCTGCATGATTTGCACAGAAAATGTTAGCGTTCTAGCTTGTCTTTCAGGAAAGTTATGCTCATTCTACAGAACATGCTCCAAATGGCCTCCGCGCCGATTCAGGCAAACTTGAACTCGCCGCGCAAAGTTATCAATCACCCGCACACACTCCTGTTGCGAGATTCCGCGAATGGTTGTTGTGATGGCTCGCTTGAGTTCTGCGATTGTCTGTGGGTTGTTCCTGTAGACGTTGTCTTTCAGGAACCCCCAAAGATAGAAATCTGGGGGATTTAAATCCGGGGGAGGCCATTTGGAGCATGTTCTGTAGAATGAGCATAACTTTCCTGAAAGACAAGCTAGAACGCTAACATTTTCTGTTGAAATCATGCAGAGGCTACTTGTGTGTGTAAATAAATTTTATGAAGATTGCTTTATTTTTGTTCAATTTATGACGTTTTGTTTGGGTACTCTTTTTTTTTGGGGATGCAATGAGTTAAAGTAGGCAAGTCGGATTATTTAACCTTAAGGCAATTGGAGATAATGTTAGGGTCAATTTCAACATTTCAACATAGCCTCGCGGGTAGCCCCTTCGGAGAGGGATCAATTGTGCTGCGACACCGGCTACAAGATGAGGAAAGCAATAGCGGCCTTTCTGTAGAGGGTTAATATTTCTGATATTCCCCCCCCCCTCACCGCGCCTTTGAATGTACGAGTTCTGAAGATCCGTCCGAGAATGTCTTTGGAGTGTGACTCAGTTAGAGGCTGTGTTTGGCAAAGGAACTCTCGCATTTGTGAGAAGTCTGGCGGAGAGAAGGAGGGTGAAAACATGAAAGTGAGTCGATACAAATAATTAAATCAAAGACAGAAAAATAGTGTTGAATTTGTCCGGATTCGATGGCGTAGGCTTACAAGAACTGAATTGTGTGCCTTTGCGCCTTAGGCTCAGAGAAAAACATAACCGAAGAAAACAAAGTGATTATGGAGCGGGGAGGGGGGTAGTGGAGAGGGGGGAGGGGGGTATAAAGGTGGTTCGGAGAGAGAGAGAGAGAGAGAGAGAGAGAGAGAGAGAGAGGAACAGCAGGTATATAATGAGGGGCGGTGCAATGAGAGAGAGAGAGAGAGAGAGAGACAGAGAGACAGAGACAGAGAAAGAAAGAGACAGAGAGAAAGAGACATAGAGACATAGAGAGATAGAAAGAGAGAGAATTGAATTGAGTTGAACTTTATTTTGCAAGGATAAAGCTTTAAGGCTAGGCCTTTTCTTGCAATCTGTCCTTGGAGAGAGAGACAGAGACAGAGACAGAGACAGCGATAGAGACAGAGAGACAAGGCAAACGCAGAGAGAGAGAAAGAGACAGATCGGCTTTGACAAAAACTGACCGTCATTTCACATAACACACATAACCTTACGTGCATCTTCGGCCAGGGCTCATGGACACGCTTTGGATTTTAACGCTAAACGCATCGCCTTTGACCGGACACTGGACATAAACTATACATTGTGGTCAATACTCGGGCGGACAATGGACCAACGTATTCTCTACGACCATAATACAACCACCACTCTGCCCCCCGGCTACCGTCGCGAATAGGGTTGTCGTTCCTACTTAGATTTATTTCCCTTTGGAGAATAAGGCAGGAGGTTTATGACGTAGGGCTGGGCAGCTGACAGGTCAATTTCATTACTGGACACCAGCTCTCATCCCCCTTAGACAGTGCTGCTTCTTCCTGCATTCCTTTCTTCATTATCTGGTTTTTTCGCCGTTCATCTATTCGCGCATTCCCATTTAGCTCCCCTTGTGTTAGACGAGAGTCCTTCGTTCTACAGCTTTCTTCCTTCACAATTAATTTGTCCTTGTGTTACTTTATCTATTAACTCATTCCCACTAGCTTCCTTTGTTTTAGACGATACTCTTGTTTTCTTTCTGTCTTCCTTCATTTTTTTGTCCCTTTGATGGTTCATTTATTCGCGCATTTACACCAGCTCCGCGTGTGTTAGACGATACTCCATTTTGCGTCTGTCCGTCCTTCTGTCCTTCCTTTCCTTCATTATATGTCATTTTGATGGTTCATTCATTCGCGCATTTATAGTAGCTTCCCTTGATTTAGACTATATACCTTCTCTTGGCATTCCTTCCTTCAATATTTGTCCTTTCTGTTTGCTGTTTACCAATTCGTCATTTACTCTCACCAATTTGATATGGACTTCTGAGTAAATGGTTTTTACTCACTGAGCGAAATTCTCGGTTTTTTTTATTTTCTCTTTCAATTGTGAGTGTTCGGCCTAAACAAAGACAATTTGGTCCATGTAAATTACTTGGGAGTGTTTTGTTTCGTGTATAATTAAACGTTCCATAAACCATCCTTGTCGTATGTCTTTTTCGTGGGTCATTTATTCGCGGCAGTCATCACGCTTCTCTGGGTCTGTACACCAGCCCTTCTTGTCGTAGATGACGCTTCTTCTTCCTGCATGCCTTCCTTCATTATGCGTCGTTTTGGTCGTTTATTTCTTCGCGGCAGTCATTCAAGAGCTTTTGGGCACTGGACACCAGCTGTCCTTGCCTTGGACAAAAAATCTGTCTGCATTTCTGTCGCATTTATGTTGCCTTGGCCGTTAATTTATGTTCGTTTTCATCAGCTTCTGTGGTAGTTAATTAATCTACTCGTTGATTAACTGTTATAAATCTGTCGGTCTTTGTGTCTGTTTAATCAAACCTTGATTAATTGTATTAGTCATTTCTCCCTTTTATCTTCTAATCGCTCTTTTCGATCGTGTATCTAAAAATGATATTTCGTCCTCTTATTAATTTTCTTTTCTTTTTGTATTCTGTCTTGTTTTGTTTGTTAATTTAAAAAAAAATAATTTTTAATATTTTTTTCTCTCATTGTTCGAATTTCGTTCTCTTTATTGCTGAACTGTTTCCTAATCTCTATGTCATCTTACTTCATGTCAACAACACCCGTTTGACTTCTCTCTGTTTTTATTTCTGGCACTGTCTTCTCGTGTTTCTCTGTAAGATTGTAATTTGTTTCTTCCATAATCATAAATCTGTTTTTCATTTTCCGCTTCAAAATATTCACCGTTAAAACTTTTCATACACTTTTGATTTGAATTGTTCGTGATCGTCTTACCTCTGAAGAGGCGGTCAATGTCGGCGATCTTCGACAAAATGGACAAAGTATTTTCCCCCAGCTGTTAAAGGTCTCATGTCTTTCGGTTTTGGGTTAAGGTTAAAGATAGTGCATTGTGTTAATCAACTCAGACCTGTCAAGGCTTGTACGTTTGTTTGTTTGTTTGCTTAACGCCCAGTCCACCACGAAGTGTGATATCAGGGTGGTGCTGCTTTGACATTTAACGTGCGCCACACACAAGACAGAAGTCGCAGCACAGGCTTCGTGTCTCACCCAGTCACATTATTCTGACACCGGACCAACCAGTCCGAGCACTAACCCCATAATGCCAGACGCCAGGCGGAGCAGCCACTAGATTGCCAACCCACGACCTCCCGCTCACTGGGCGGACGCCTTACCACTAGGCCACCGTCTTGCGGCTGGCTTGCACGGCGTGGGATAAGAACATCCTTCCACTTAGACATATACTGAAAATCTCCAGCCTGGCCGTTACCAATTCATAGGTAAAGTTGTCGCTGCTTTTAATTTCATACCTGACTCATATGTAAACCTGCAAGGTTAAATCAGCTGCAAAGTTCCCCTCTGCCCAAGAAACAGTCAGGCTCTTGAATTTCAGAACGAATTCACTTAGAAGAAAGCTGTTATCCTAGGTAAACACCTTGACACGTTATGTGGTAGTTGTGTTGTTTGTTTGCTTAACGCCCAGCCGACCACGAAGGGCCATATCAGGGCGGTTATGTGGTAGTTGTGTTGTTTATTTGCTTAACGCCCAGCCGACCACGAAGGGCCATATCAGGGCGGTTATGTGGTAGTTGTGTTGTTTATTTGCTTAACGCCCAGCCGACCACGAAGGGCCATATCAGGGCGGTTATGTGGTAGTGTACACAATCTTATACGTAATAGCATATCACGTAACATCTATCGATGTTTCGATGCATGCAAACTGTCGAGTGCAGCGGGTACGACGGATTGGTTGGTGATTTTCATGACCCTTACTTTAAATTTTAATCGGTATAAAACCGGGATTTGTTTTGGTCATCGTAAACACTGGATTGGTTGTGATGATACGGAATGATGTCGCAGTTCATTTTAATCACACCATCTGCAGCCGTTGCGAATATAATTATAATCATCGTTTGATTTAAAATTTGAAATGTAAAACCCTTACAGTGTGCATGAAACAGAACTACTTTCTTGTTCTTCTTCTTGTTCATGTTGTTCTTGTTCTTCTTGTTCGTGTTCCTCTTGTTCTTGTTGTTTTTCTTCTTCTTTTTCTGCGTTCAGATTATGACCATGCATTCAGATGTGCAGTCGGGTCGCAGGACAAAGTTCAAAGATTTATCTTGGTCTTGGCGGCAGATCAAACGTTTCTCCCGATGTTCTGCCCCATGTGACTGCAGACATTCCAACTTATCGCCAGCAGTTTTGTTGGGTCGTTCTTGCGCTAGTGCGTAGGTTACACCAATAGATGGCAACAAGTACAACATAATGTGTCTCAGCAGCATTCGAAACTGCCATGAAGATTCTGACATGCTCAAAGGATTTCAATTCAGTCCTAGGTATTAACAAAATGCTGGACTTGTTGTTGTTGTTGTTGTTGTTGTTGTTGTTGTGTTGTTGTTGTTGTTGTTGTTGTTGTTTTGCTTTTGAAAGCATGTCTTTCGAAAGTAAGGTTGATCTGTGTAAATTGTCATGGAAAACTAGAAAATACTCACTAACGTAAATGAAAGCTCTGTTCTCTTGGAATTCTTTATCTCTTCTGAGAAGATAATAATTGATAAGATGATTATATTTCTTCGATCTATGATTTCGTTACTTACTTTTAAGAATTATGTGACGCCGTTTGGTGAAAATGAACTTTTGAGTTTCGAAATGAAAACCGTCGGCTGGTAAAAATGTACATGTTTGGCCTTTTGGAACCCGCCACAGGGTCAAATCTATCTCCGTTCGAAATGGTTTTGCGAAATTATCACCAACATAAACTTTGCAAACTATGTTACATACACATCCGTAGTTACTTACACATCCGTAGACCGCAACACGGTGGCCTAGTGGTAAGGCGTCCGCCCAGTGAGCGGGAGGTCGTGGGTTCGAACCCCGGCCGGGTCATACCTAAGACTTTAAAATTGGCAATCTAGTGGCTGCTCCGCCTCAATCTCTGGCATTATGGGGTTAGTGCTGGGACTGGTTGGTCCGTTGTCAGAATAATGTGACTGGGTGAGACATGAAGCCTGTGCTGCGACTTCTGTCTTGTGTGTGGCGCACGTTAAATGTCAAAGCAGCACCGCCCTGATATCACCCTTCGTGGTGGACTGGGCGTTAAGCAAACAAACAAACAAACAAACAAACACATCCGTAGTTACTTACACATCCGTATCCCTATGTACAGTCTCTGTATATCCAGTACCTTCTAAATTGAATTCCTAGACACCACGGCTGAGATGCGTGAACCGAAAGTGGGTGCTTCCCAAACGGGAGAGAACAAACCGCGGGTTCTGATTCGTTGAAATCACGACAAATTACAATTTCAACCATTTCACCGCGGCTGGCTCCCGACCGGTTGGTGCTTTTCTCGTGCATCACCGCCCTGGGTGCTATGCCCCTGTGGGTCCAGAAGCTTGATATTTTAAAAGTGAGGAATTGTTAGGAAACGCTGCCGTTGCTGAACTTTGGTTCAGTTTTGTGTGTTGCATGTAGTTGACTTATTTGTACTTTGTGGGAAAGTACCGATATTATATTTTGTAAACACAATATTTTATGTTTGGACGAGAATGCAGGTGAACTTTCTAGTCCTGTCAAAACAAGTTGTTTACCACGTTGTTTTGAGTCGTGGGTTCGTGGCGTTCGCTCGGATTATGTTCGTCGGCACTTTTGATGTACGTCACAGAGAATGTCACTATTCTAGTCCATGGACAGTTCATCTAATTTTAGTTGTATCATGTTCGGTCTGGAATATTCTCGAGATTGAGTATTTACTATATAGGCCAGCGCGATTTGTATGTTAAAGGCACAGTAAGCCTCCCGTAAACCATCACAGATACGGTCAGGCTTTTACACACAGTACAAACACCCTTTCATTTAAACACTCACCGATTGAGAACATCCTATGTGCCCTCCGTAAAGAGCGAACAATTTTCAAAGAATTTATTTTTGCGTGGTTTATCTTACCCCTGAGCCATCGTGAACCCGTGTGATCCAGTTTCCCTTTTTCACAATGTAGTCGTCAGTTAGTCATTTGAATGCGACTCGATGTGAGCTTATCTACAATAGCACGTTTTTATGCACGAAACAAACGGCTGTGGTTCACAAGAACTCCAGCGATGGCTTTTGACTGTTGAGAGGAACGGCGATATGCCGCATAAACCGTCGTCTGCTACGACCCTTGCGTGACCCTGCTTCCGGGCTTTTCTTTTTTCAAACTTTCACAACTTCGAATTGCACTGATCTTGTGTTGATGAAAAAAGAATTATTTTATGATTAAAGAATGTTTGTGTAACAAGCTGTCAATTTATCATTTAGATTTTAAAAGTTAGGTCTAGCGCAAAAACGCACCACGGTCCAAAAACATTCTGATAATCATCGATCCACGGCTATCGCCAGTTTAAGGGAAGTAACTCATTTTTGACCTGAGTTCAGGATGGGTCCAAAAAGTGTTCGAGACAATCTGCAAAATTAATTCTTTAAAAATTGCTCGCTCTTTACGTAGGGCACCTAGGATGTTCCCGTTTGGTGAGCGTTCAAATGGAAGGGTGTTTGTACTGTGTGTAAAAGCCTGACAGTATCTGTGATGGTTTACGGGAGGCTTACTGTCCGGGCGTGATTTCCGGGATATTCATAACAGCCGTCCAGCACCAAAACGAGGCGCCATTGTTGTAAAGGGCCAAGTCCACGAAAATAAATTCTTTGAAAATTTCTCACGCTCGACAGAAAGCAGCCAGGATGTTCCCGTTCGGTGAGCGTTTAATGGAAGTATGCTTGTACTGTATGTAGACGCTCGGGGAGCTCTGCGATGGTTTACGGGAGGCTTACTGTGCCTTTAAAAGGGCTTCTACTTTGAGTTCTGCTACGATGTGCAGTTGTATGTATGGAATGCTAAATAAATCCTCGAACTCAATTTGACGAGTTTTTGTCTGCTGCTGTGAAGACGGGCCACGTAGAATAAAAGAACACAGCTATACGACATTTGAGAACTTCGTCAATCTCAAGTGTCGTGTAACATGAATAACAACAATTTTGTTTTAAATTTTTATTTAAATTTTTACTTTTTGTTGTTCTTGCCCTGGTTCATGACATTAAAAGAATAAAATTTTGTCCAAATGAAAAAAAATCCTTTATGCATGTTCTCTTTCTCATTGCTGTTACATATTGTTGACAGGCTTAGAAGTTGAATCAAGAAATTGAAAACCATCGTGCAGCTGGGGATTCAGGGGATATAGTTTCTGGCTTTTCGCCGTTAAAGAGTGATTGTGTCAAATTCAACCCTTAAATCGTTAGCTTACATTGAATCCACGACATTCAAATCTTCTTTGAGAGACATTTAAAATATTAAACTCCAAGAAACTAGGCTTACGATTTTTTTGCTTCAAACAGCTCGTTG
>NW_027129282.1:0-1000 GCF_037325665.1 Littorina saxatilis
GCGAGAGAGAGACAGAGACCATGACAGGGACAGATACTGAGAGAGAGAGCGCGCGAGAGACAGAGAGAGAGAGAGCGCGAGAGAGAGAGAGAGAGAGAGAGAGAGAGAGAGAGAGACACACACACACACACACACACACACACACACACTCACACAGAAAGGTTATAGAATTTTCGCCTGGATACGGACAAGAGGTTTGAAGAAAGGGGCATCGAAGAACACGAGCGCAAGGCTTGCCGAGACCCAAAACCGCCCGGCTGTACGTGTCGTGGTTAGCAGACGCAATGAAGATTATTCAGGTAAAGAAGAAACTGTGGTTATTGGTCACAGAGTATATAAATAGGCCTATATTGGTTTTAGTTGCGTTTTTTCTGTAGATTGCGTGTTCTCGCAGTTGTACTGTCTGTGTGAAAAAAAAGAAATGGTGTTAGTTGTCCACATTGTGAATATGAGGAAAACGATGTAATGTTTTTGAATGTTACATGTGTGAGTGTTTGTGTGTGTGTGTGTGTGTGTGTTGGGGGGCAGGGCATGTGTGTGTCATCATGCACACACACACACACACACACACACACACACACACACACACCAACACACACACGCACACACACGCACACAAACACACACACTCACACACACCCATACTCACCCCCACATCCAGACCATAACACCCCACACACACACACACTCACTCTCTTACACCTTATAACATGCAAAAACATTACATCCTGAAATCAAAAAGACAAACAGCGTCATGCTGCTTCCATACATTGAGCGTAAAATAAGCTGCACGTTGTGAACTACAGTCATGCAGCAGAAGGATGCGTCAGTTGACACGGTCAGGGAAGGAAGGATTTCCTCCCAATGGGGTTAATTATGATGCAACTGCGAACAATGTTAGTATTGCCCTGGGAGTGTGCTGTTTGTGCGTACTGAAGGTGGCGGGGAGAGAGAGAGAGAGAGAGAGAGAGAGAGAGAGAGAGAGAGAGAGAGAGAGAGA
>NW_027129283.1:5000-11852 GCF_037325665.1 Littorina saxatilis
AACGAAAGTCCGCTGACGATTTGTAAATGTGTTGAGTGTCTTGTCTCTATGTATAGTGAATCCAGTCTCTTTGCGCGATTTTTAAAGTTAATTTTATTGGTCTACATTTGGGGTAAAAAAAAAATTAAAAAAATAAAAAATCCCGACCTACCGACCCTATTTTTTTTAGCCATGTTACCAGAAACAGACAATTTTTTTTGGCCTAACGCATACAAGGCACTTGTTCGCCCACACCTTGAGTATCCCCAAACAGTGTGGGATCCCCACCAGCAGAAGACCATTAACGAACTTGAGGCCGTACAACAAAGAGCAGCGCGGTATGTCCTCAACGATTACCATCCGACGTCCAGCGTAACATCCATGCTGGAACGTCTGAAGTGGCCTACCCTACAGAACAGAAGAACTTCAGCCCGCCTCTCCACGTTTGCAAAAATCACCCGCAACCAGATGCACGTCCGGTGCAAACACCTCAAGACACTGGAGACAAGATCAAGGCGTGGTCACAACCAGCAGTACAACAGGATCCCCTGCCGCACGGACCAAAGGAGCAACTCCTTCTTCCCCCGCACAGTCAGAGACTGGAACACCCTGACTCCTGAAACCCTGGCCCAGTATGCTGATTCTCCTACCACTGGGGGGGGGGGGGCACCATGGCCACAGTAACATCCCTTCCCTTCCCTCTTATTCGTATTTTATTTTATTATTTCTAACTGACCTCTCTTCGCCCCACCATGCAACAATAATGGTCATTCATGACCGTGGTTGCAAAACGGAAGAAGAACGCATACAAGAAAGAAATATCATAGTGAATCACAAACCGTAATCCGGTGGTAGATAAGCAGTAGTTCCAATGACTGCCAATGAGGTTATTTGGAGAGTGCATGCATACAAAATAAGGGTTGTCAGGTTATTTGCATGACTATGCGCACTGAGACTACTCAACAAAAACGGCCAGATTCGCAAATAAACGAGTGTGCAGTTGCAAAAATAAACTTGTTAGTGCGAAGAGGAAGGGTTTCACTACACATGATAACGTCAAACTTACTTAACCAATTATGTCCTTTTTCCTTTTTGATCCTTAAGATCACTATTATGATATTTTGCTTTGAAGTTAGACTAGTAACTTTATCTTAAACTATGACTTTTGCTTTTTCGCATCCGTGGATGTCATACCTTCTTCTGAACTTTTGCGATAAAGATGGGTGTACGTTTTGGTTGCAGTTCTTGGAGATAGAGGTTGGATAGTGAAGTGGATGTGGGGTGGAGATGGGGTGGAGTTTGGGTGAGGCTAGTGTGTGTGTGTGGGAGGGGGGGGACGGCGTCGGGGGATGAGGCTAGTGAGTACGAGATAGGAAGGGAGAGAGTAAAGACGGAGTAGTGGGTGAGTTGACTGCTATTTGCGTAATGGTTGTTTTTTGCCTAGTACATCCAGGGGACTTTCAATAGGTAGAGCACTTTCAATTTGGGGATCACTACCAAATGCTGGCCTGTCACTTGAACAGGAAGAGAACCAGCGCTGTTTTCTTTGTCGTTTACCCAAAAGTTTCCCTGGCTGTTTGGCTCTTTCTTCAGTCTTATTTGGTTTCTCTGTGTCCATCTATGTTTGGCTGGCTGGCTGGCTGGCTGGATCTCTGTCAGTCTGTATAGCTGGATATCTGTTTGTACCTCTGTCACTTTCTTCTTTTCTGTCTCTGGCTGTCTGACTGTCTGTCTGTTTGTCTGTTTGTCTATCTGTCTGTCTGTCTGTCTATCTGTCTGTCCGTGTGTCTGTCCGTGTGTCTGTCTGTCTGAATCTGTCTCTGTCTGCCTGTCTGTCTGTCTTTGTCTCCGTCTGTCTCTCTCTTTTCCCACCACCCACTCTGTCTCTTTGTATGTCTATCTGTGTCTGCATCTGTGTCTCTCTGTCTTTCTGTCTCTTCCCACCACCCTCTCTTTGTTTCTGTCTCTCTGTCTGTGTGTCTGTCTACCCCGGTATCTTATCCCTCCCCCCTTCCTGTCATTTCTGCCTCTTCTTTCTACTTCATCCTTTTCTGATTTTGCTCTTTCACGAAGTTCTCTAACTCTTTGATTTTCCCACGAAGAGGCGGAGAAAATGACAAACGCGAACTTGAAAGAAAATGGACGTGAGAGCAAAAACCGCATCCTTCGGAAATCTCTTGAAGCCTTTGTTGCCCTATTTCCATGCCCACGGGAAGATCTCGACGCAATGATTCCTTTGTCGCACCGTGCCACAAGAGTGCAAATTGAACATAAAAACAGATCAGGTTAAAGCCTGATGTTTTCTGCACTGTCCTTGTTTACCCTCCTTGGAGTTCAAATGGCCTAGTGGACGCCGTACACCGATTTTCGTACCCATTACATTGTAAAGCTTTGTTAGCTTGAAACAGATTTGTTTGTTTGTATTCAAAGGAGCACTGGTACTGTCAATCGAAAAAAAGAAGAAGAAAACATAATGGTATGTTATTGGAACGTCTGATTAATGACCAAATAACAATTATGTCTGACTGACTGTTTTTACATATGGTGTAAGGACCTGACTGTCTGCATGGTTCTTATTATTTTCTGATTGCAATTTTGTTTTGAAGACACCACCCGATAAGCCGTATGCTTGTTGTTGTTTTCACTTTATGACAATATAAATGTCATAAACACGTAAAGCATGAATAAAACATTGTTTAAACCAAAACAAAATGGCACATGCCCCGTAGTTCGACCCAGCAGTCTTTTAAGTGGACAGACAGACAAACACGTATGATACATATGACAAACTTATCTGAGAAAGTGTGCAAGAAACTCGCTCAGAAGACACAAGCGAGGCAATGATCGAGAAACTTGTATTTAGTGTGAACGATGATGTACACTGCGAAATATGTGTCCTGTCGTTTGCATTGGACGAAAGCATACATCCAATTCGACACATACAAACAACAATGTTACGACAAACTAAGCTACTATGTTATTCAGAATGATTGGTAATTGGATCATTTTATTTTATTGCAACAAAATCTTCTTCACTGTGTTTGTCCTTCCAAAATCTTCACCTAAGTACTGATTAACTTAATATCAAATCAAGTAAGATTAACTGTATTATATCTCAAACATGACAAACTAGAGGGTTGGTGCATAAAAAAGCAAACACAACGCTACAATGTTATAAGCGTTCAGATACATGTACTAAACTAGAATTTAAACGATGATTGAATAAACAACTCACTGCATACAAACACATTCGCCGTTAAGATGCAAAATATTCATACACATCAAATACCTGCACATGCTACCCATATTATGTATCGGCATCATAGCAATGACAAATCTGACAGTCATGCTAGCGGGGAAAACAAACACCACAATGTCATGCACATTTTATATCTGCTAATAAAATAGCTACGTTGAAGAAAGCAATGTTACGCCCCATTTTGTCGCATCGGCAAAATGGGCCCATTTTGTCGTAATTTGTCTAATGCGACAAAATGGGCCGATGCGACAAAATGGGGCGTAACAAAGCAACGTCGCATTCGTAGCGGCTGAGTTTTGCATATATATGCACACACACACATACACACGCACGCACACACCCACACACACACACGCACGCATGCACGCACACGCACGCACGCACGCACGCACACACGCGCGCACGTACGCATGCACACACACACACAGACACACACCGTGACATACACAGACACACACACACACACACACACACACACACACACACACACACACACACACACACACACACACACACACACACATATCCTCGTCGATGGAGTGCTCGTCCGCATGCTGAAATAAATGTAGTTGACATCTATGTTTTTATATTTCCTTTAATCCAAAAGCAGGAGATACTCTTTCACTTAAACCTTGAATATCTCTGTTTTTTCTTTCTTGTCCCTTCGTTCAGGCTCTATCGGCTTTAATTAATTACTGCAATTGTCTCTGTAATTGTGATCCGTTCATTTTGCTCAGCTAAAAGCCAACCATTATCTGTTTCCCGTTGATTTAGTTTTTGTTTTATTGCATATGTCATTCGGTGCCATTTTGCTGCGAGGAAATAAGCGTTTCAGAGTTTTTGATAATGCGAATGTGTGTGTGTGTGTGGGTGTGTGTGTGTGTCTGTGTGAGTGTGTGTGGGTGTATGTATGTGTGTGTGGGTGTGTGTGTGTCTGTGTCTGTCTGTGTCTGTGTGTGTTTGAGAGAGAGAGAGAGAGAGAGAGAGAGAGAGAGAGAGAGAGAGAGAGAGAGAGAAAGAAAGAGAAGAGAGAGAGAGAAAGAGAGAGAGAGAGAGAGAGAAAGAGAGAAAGAGAGAGAGAGAGAACTCAGAAAATTTTTTTGAAAGGATGATTTAAGAAGATTTAGGCTTTGCCTTATCTTCTGACCTGTCTTTTTAACATACACAGAGATACATAAATAGAGAGACCAGAAAGAGAGACACGTAAATGTTTATTGTCACTAGCAATGGCAACCTGTTTCGAGAAGGAACAATACAAAGCACAATTAATTCTTTCTTTATTTGGTGTTTAACGTCGTTTTCAACCACGAAGGTTATATCGCGACGGGGAAAGGGGGGGGGGGGGGATGGGATAGAGCCACTTGTCAATTGTTTCTTGTTGACAAAAGCACTAATCAAAAATTTGCTCCAGGGGCTTGCAACGTAGTACAATGTATTACCTTACTGGGAGAATGCAAGTTTCCAGTACAAAGGACTTAACATTTCTTACATACTGCTTGACTGAAATCTTTACAAAAATTGACTATATTCTATACAAGAAACACTTAACAAGGGTAAAAAGAGAAACAGAATCCGTTAGTCGCCTCTTACGACATGCTGGGGAGCATCGGGTAAATTCTTCCCCCTAACCCGCGGGGGGTTGCACAATTAATAACAATCGGTCTTACGCAAGCCAGAATGTCGTGGTCAACAACGTCTTTTTTTATATTTAGTCAAGTTTTGACTAAATATTTTAACATCGAGGGGGAATCGAAACGAGGGTCGTGGTGTATGTGCGTGTGTGCGTGTGTGCGTGTGTGCGTGTGTGCGTGTGTGTGTGTGTGTGTGTGTGTGTGTGTGTAGAGCGATTCAGACTAAACTACTGGACCGATCTTTATGAAATTTGACATGAGAGTTCCTGGGTATGAAATCCCCGAACGTTTTTTTCATTTTTTTGATAAATGTCTTTGATGACGTCATATCCGGCTTTTCGTGAAAGTTGAGGCGGCACTGTCACGCCCTCATTTTTCAACCAAATTGGTTCAAATTTTGGTCAAGTAATCTTCGACGAAGCCCGGACTTCGGTATTGCATTTCAGCGTGGTGGCTTAAAAATTAATTAATGACTTTGGTCATTAAAAATCGGAAAATTGTAAAAAAAATTAAAAATTTATAAAACGATCCAAATTTACGTTTATCTTATTCTCCATCATTTGCTGATTCCCAAAACATATAAATATGTTATATTCGGATTAAAAACAAGCTCTGAAAATTAAATATATAAAAATTATTATCAAAATTAAATTGTCCAAATCAATTTAAAAACACTTTCATCTTATTCCTTGTCGGTTCCTGATTCCAAAAACATATAGATATGATATGTTTGGATTAAAAACACGCTCAGAAAGTTAAAACAAAGAGAGGTACAGAAAAGCGTGCTATCCTTCTTAGCGCAACTACTACCCCGCTCTTCTTGTCAATTTCACTGCCTTTGCCATGAGCGGTGGCCTGACGATGCTACGAGTAAAATGGCATTGCGTTCAGTTTCATTCTGTGAGTTCGACAGCTACTTGACTAAATATTGTATTTTCGCCTTACGCGACTTGTTTTTCATTGTATTCGAAACAAAATGTCTCTTTTTCACAGTAAGTTTAGCGCTAGCGCAAAGAATGTCCCAATGAGAGAGACTGGTGACCGAGATAGAGAAGGGGGGGGGGGGGGGGGGAGGGGGGTGGTTGCGGAGAAAAAGAGAGATAAACACACGGACGAATACACGCCCGCCCATCCACACCACCCTACCGCCACACACACCACATACTCAAATATGTACACACAAAGACACATTCACATATTATATACACACGAATACCAACACCACACACGCACGCGCACATACGTATACACACAAACACACACATGCATACACACACACACACACACACACACACACACACACACACACACACACACACACACACACACACACACTCGTACTCTTTGCAGCCATATTAGTTTTTGATATGAAATAGCATTGCTGACCATTATCTTTTGAACATTGAATGATCTTTTTTTCCTCTGTCTTTGTAACCTAATGTAGCCTACCTCATAGGGTTTCAGGAACTCTACCATGCTTATAAAAGATGTCAACAATTACTTTTGGGTTTTCTTACCAAAAACGTTTATTCCAAAACGATTGACATTTTACTCAGTAATACATAAGTCGTCACGAGGAGTGTCTTTAGAACAGAAGATGGAGAAATATACCGTCTTCACTATCCACTTCATTTTTCTGATGAAACGTTCAACGTTTAATGATATACGATACCGATACGCGCAATGCCAGGCGGTGACCTAACGATTAATTGTCTACTGCTGTCACAAAGACAAACTCTTTCTACAAAAAAGTATTTTGTCACTTACTCGGGAGACTTGCAGAAGATGTATCACTTTTCTTTACGAAACGCCATTATATTCACGGTATGACGTCTTTTTGAGCTTCAGCTTTTGACGTCAGAGATTTCACTTCGAAAGAGAGGGTCAAAAAGAGACGCCTTGATTGTTGTGTTTGTTTTATTCGATATCGTATGTCTTTAGAATTGCAGACCTTCACGATTCGAATTATCAAGTCTTCTTCAT
>NW_027129284.1:0-5000 GCF_037325665.1 Littorina saxatilis
TTAGTTTTAACGTCCTCTTAGAACTGCAACTGGCTTTAGGACAGGTAGAGTTAATATGCTTTATGTGGGGACAAGACACTGAACAAACATGCAACCAGAGAACACATATGGTCGTGTTATAATCATATCTGGAAGTCTGTTGCGATGTTTCAAAATGGGGATGGAAGTGAAGATTGTGTACGCGGAATATGGTTGGACTGGAGCGGTTTTGTTGGCTTATTTTTTTAATTTTTGTTATGTGGAATATTGTTATATTTGTGGCTGAATAGGTAAGTAAGGTAAGTCTGTTTGTCTGTCTGTCTGTAAAACATTACATTTTAAACGGCAGAAATTAATATGTAAACCGCGGAGAGCACAGTTGTGGTTCGCGCTATATAAGCTCCCCATAATAATAATAATAATAATTAAAAGTGTGTGTGTGTGTAAAGCCGAGCGGTGGTAGCTTCACGTAGATATGGGGGAAGGGCTCCTAATATGGACCGGCTCCTAATAATTATGGACCCCCTCCTGTTCTGAAAAACTAACGGTGCTAGAGCGCTCAAAAAAGTTTTGTTCGCTGTATTCAACCTCTCTGGATAACTCGCACATGTCAAAACAGTTGCAGAAACACAAATCTCAAAACCGTTAGGCTTTTTCTAATTTTTTTCATTCAGTTTGGCAGCGTTCACTCTAAATTTGCCGCCTAAAACGGACTCGTTTCTCAGTGTCCACAGCCAAAGCTTTTATCACACAAAAATTACCATATATGACAGCTAAGACCGCATTTGTTACATTTTAGCAGTGTTGACCCCGAGTTTCTACTGCAAACAAAAAATAATGGCAAAATCTCAAAGTATGTGCGAGTCCTAATATGGACCACCTTCAACAAATCGAAGAAAAAAAAAGCTAAAAGCTATTTTCATTAATTCATTAAGAAGCTTGCTGGAAATAACCTATAACTAGTCTTCGAGATTTAAAAAAAAAATTCTTCTTTTCGTGGAAGTTGATAATTTCACTTATTTTTACTCTGTTTTTGATAAGCTTCTTTAGTTTCCTGGTGTTCTTCAAATAATGCTCTCATCAACCCGAAACAGATCAATCTAAAGCATATTAAAATTAGTCTGACTTGTACACTGAGCTGTATCATGTTATTTTGAAGTATAGGGGGCTTTTTACAGTGATTTGTGAAGGCCGCTTCACTGGTCCATATTAGGCGCCCAGGCTCCTATTATGGACCATTTGTGATTTTGACTGTATTTAATTTTTGCTGAATGTCTATCAAAGCTATTTCACTCTAATTAGGCCTAACGGTTAACCTAAGAGAGATAGGCCGTGATCGTGAAAAGTAGGATGTGCGCCGAAATGGCTGCGATCTGCTGGCCGATGTGAATGCGTGATGTATTGTGTAAAAAAAATTCCATCTCACACGGCATAAATAAATCCATGCGCCTTGAATATGTGCGCGATATAAATTGCATAATTATTATTTTTTTTAAATCCCTGCGCTTAGAACTGTACCCACGGAATACGCGCGATATAAGCCTCATATTGATTGAGAGAAGGACTACCAAACACAAAATAAAACTCTTCGCAAGAAAACAAGCTAGTTATCAGCATGAAACAAAAAGTGGTCCATATTAGGAGCCCTTCCTAATTAACTGTCTGTGTCTGCGTCGAAGATGTTACTGTGAATGTGTTTTTAAAAGACACTTATCAGGACGGCATTCAAACCACACGCACCAGACCGACTAAATGTAACAAACAAGTCGCGTAAGGCGAAAATACAACATTTAGTCAAGCTGTCGAACTCACAGAATGAAACTGAACGCAATGCAATTTTTCAACAAGACCGTATACTCGTAGCATCGTCAGTCCACCGCTCATGGCAAAGGCAGTGAAATTGACAAGAAGAGCGGGATAGTAGTTGCGCTGAGAAGGATAGCACGCTTTTCTGTACCTCTCTTCGTTTTAACTTTCTGAGCGTGTTTTTAATCCAAACATGTCATATCTATATGTTTTTGGAATCAGGAACCGACAAGGAATGAGATGAAAGTGTTTTTAAATTGATTTCGAAAATTTAACTTTGATCATAATTTTAATTTTTTTAATTTTCAGAGCTTGTTTTTAATCCAAATACAACATATTTATATGTTTTCGGAGTCAGAAAATGATGAAGAATAAGATGAACGTAAATTTGAATCATTTTATAAAAAAAAAGTTTTTTTACAATTTTCCGATTTTTAATGACCAAAGTCATGAATTAATTTTTAAGCCACCAAGCTGAAATGCAATACCAAAGTCCGGCCTTCGTCGAAGATTGCTTGGCCAAAATTTCAATCCATTTGATTGAAAAATAAGGGTGTGACAGTGCCGCCTCAACTTTTACAAAAAGCCGGATATGACGTCATTAAAGACATTTATCGAAAAAATGAAAAAAAACATCCGGGGATATCATACCCAGGAACTCTCATGTCAAATTTCATAAAGATCGGTATAGTAGACTCTGAATCGCTCTACACACACACACACACACACACACACACACATACACACACACACACATACACCACGACCCTCGTCTCGATTCCCCCTCTATGTTAAAACATTTAGTCAAAACTTGACTAAATGTAACAAGTCGCGTAAGGCGAAAATACAACATTTAGTCAAGTAGCTGTCGAACTCACAGAATGAAACTGAACGCAATGCAACACTCGTAGCATCGTCAGTCCACCGCGCACGGCAAAGGCAGTGAAATTGACAAGAAGAGCGGGGTAGTACTTGCGCTGAGAAGGATAGCACGCTTTTCTGTACCTCTCTTCGTTTTAACTTTCTGAGCGTGTTTTTAATCCAAACATATAATATATGTTTTTGGAATCAGGAACCGACAAGGAATAAGATGAAGGTGTTTTTAAATTGATTAGGACAATTTAATCCCGTGAACGCTATACTGTAATCGACTTGAGAAATGTGCATACCGAATAATACATGATAAAGAAGGATTCTTTGTGCCCGGCTACGTGCTACAGTTGGAGGTGGAAGTTCACCAAAAATTGGGACCATACTTACAAAAATACGGTGGGTGCAATAGTCGCCCCCATTTTTTCAGCAAACGCCACCCAAGGCCGTTTTGGACGGGTAGAAATTCCGTAGTTTCCAAGTCTATGGATAAAGCTTGCGTAAGAAGAATACGTCACGGTCGAAAGTCTTTGACGTCAATTAATGCATCATGACGTCATGCCTCCCTTAAGTCTTTCTCTCTCGCGCAGTGTGTGTGTTGGTGTTCATTTTGTGCACATGTATGTGTTACTGTTTGTGTGTGTGTGTGTGTGTGTGTGTGTGTGTGTGTGTGAGTGTGTGTGTGTGTGTGTGTGTGTATGTGTGTCTGTATGTCTGTGTGTGTCGGTGTGTGTGCGTGTGCGCGCACGCGTGCATGAGTCTGTACTCGTATGTGTGTTGTGTGTGTGTGTGTGTGTATTTGTTTGTGTGTGTGTGTGTGTGTGTGTGTGTGTGTGTGCGCGCGCGCGCACGCGTGCATGAGTCTGTACTGGTGTGTGTGTAAGTGTGTGTGTGGGCATAAGTGTATGTGTGTGCGTGTATGTGTGTTTGTTTGTAAAGGTGTGTATGTCCGTCTGTCCATATGTGCGTATGGGTGTGTGTTTTGTGTGTATGAAGTTTTTTGTGAGAGAGTGAGTGAGTGCGTGTTAGTGAGTGTGTGTATGTGTGTGTGTGCGTAGGTGTGTGTGTGTGTGTGTGTGTGATAGAGAGAGAGAGAGAGAGAGAGTGTGTGTGTGTGTGTGTGAATGAGTGTGCAGGAGTTTGTGTGTGTGTTTGTGTGTGTATGAGCGTGTATATGTGTTTGTTTGTAAAGCTGTGTGTGTCCGACTGTCTATGTGCGTATTTGTTTGTTTGCTTAACGCCCAGCCGACCACGAAGGGCCATATCAGGGCGGTGCTGCTTTGACATATAACGTGCGCCACACACAAGACAGAAGTCGCAGCACAGGCTTCACAATATTCTGACACCGGACCAACCAGTCCTAGCACTAACCCCATAATGCCAGGCGGAGCAGCCACTAGATTGCCAATTTTAAAGTCTTAGGTATGACCCGGCCGGGGTTCGAACCCACGACCTCCCGATCACGGGGCGGACGCCTTACCACTAGGCCAACCGTGCCGGTCTATGTGCGTATAAGTGTGTGTTTTGTGTGTATGAGATTTGTGTGAGTCAATGTGTGTGTGTGTGGGTGTGTGTGTGTGTGTGCGTTTGTACAGTGTGTGTGTGTGGGTGTGTGTCTGTATAAGAGAGAGAGAGTGGGTGGGTGTGTGTATATATGCGTATGCGTAAGTGTATGCGTGTGTGTATGTGTGTTTGTTTGTAAAGGTGTTTATGTCCGTCTGTCTATGTGTGCGTATGGGGGTGTGTTTTGTGTGTATGAAATGTGTGTGAGAGAGTGAGTGAGTGCGTGTGAGTGAGTGTGTATGTGTGTACGTGTGTAACTTGGGGTGTGTGTGTGTGCGTTTGCGTGTGTGTGTGTGTGTGTGTGTGTGTGTGTGTGTGTGTGTGTGTATAAGAAAGACTGAGAGAGAGGTAGAAAGAGTGTGTGTGTGTGTGTGAATGTGTGTGTGCATGAGTTTGTGTGTATGTTTGTGTGTGTATGAGTGTGTATATGTGTTTGTTTGTAAAGGTGTGTGTCCGTCTGTCTATGTGCGTATTTGCTTGTTTGTTTGCTTAACGCCCAGCCGACCACGAAGGGCCATAATTATCAGGGCGGTGCTGCTTTGACATATAACGTGCGCCACACACAAGGCAGAAGTCGCAGCACAGGCTTCATGTCTCACCCAGTCACATTATTCTGACACCGGACCAACCAGTCCTAGCATGCACTAACCCCATAATGCCAGACGCCAGGCGGAGCAGCCACTAGATTGCCAATTTTAAAGTCTTAGGTATGACCCGGCCTGGGTTCGAACCCACGACTTCCCGATCACGGGGCGGACGCCTTACCACTAGGCCAACCGTGT
>NW_027129284.1:7500-73722 GCF_037325665.1 Littorina saxatilis
GAAACTATTGTTTGCCTGGTTTCGGATCATGGACGCATGTGAGGTAGAACGGATAGTTGGAGCCGCATGTTTCTGCAGGGCGAAGAGAGGCATATTTCTCGAAGATCTTCACAGGGCACCGCTCAGGGTTTTCAACATCTTCATACGCTCGCGGTTTTGCCCTGACATCCTGCCTGGAGACCCCTGTTCTTGTTTTCGTGGTTCGCTCATTGAATTCCAAGAAGCGGTGGCCACTGCTGTCCATCTGAACAGTTACGTCGGACCAGCACATCTGGCGATGTTCGGTTCTTGCCCGCATTCCAAAGTGGAGGCAGTTCAACCACCACAGGGTGTTGATTATGGCTCTTGGTGTGGACACTCCCAACTGACCAGAGTCCCACAGTGTTTCCACCTCTTCGTCCGTTAGTGCACACGCTCTTTGAGGTAAGTTTCCTTTCCCTGCTGATTTCAGCTTTTTTTGTTTGCTTTTTGCAACTGCTCGAACGTTTTCAAACAGCGTATCATTGCTGGAAAAAATCTTGCCTTTTCCGACGGCGGACAGAAATCCTCGAATCGTACCTGGTTCATATTCATCTCCATCTTCGCGTTTCACCGTTGTAAGAAACTTGACAAGAATGTTTGCAACAAGTTTTGGATCCTCAATTTTCGCTATATCAGCTGATCTCATCTGTTTTGCAAACTCTTCGGTTTGAAGAATGAAATCTGAAATCAGCCGTATCACATGTTCAGTTTTTCTTTTGGTGTTGGCGTTTTCTGTATCGGTGATGAGAGCGTTCACATATTCATCAGTCACTTTCTCGAATCTCCTTTTTTTGGGCGCAGCGGCCATTAAATTTTCGTCCTCTTCATTGAAGTCTTCTAAGAAAAAGTCGCTTATCAAATCAAAATCGCCGTCCATCTTGACGAACGAACGTTGGCGTGTGAATACACAACCGGAAATAGATCTAGATCTAAATTGATCTCTATGACCCGTGCCTTGATACCATTGAGATCATAGGAGATGCACAGCAGTGCCGATACCAGGTTTCTTTAGCTTCACTTTAACATGATATCAGAACGATAGTTATTCACTTGAAAGTGAACACAAGAGTTGTATACTATCACAACCTATCTTTATACTGCAGTTCCTGTTTAGTTTTCTACGGGAGACAACAAGAAAGACTGTTTTATTTGAGGCTAGTTGGAAGCCGTTGGTGTACATATATTGACAGAGGTTGTCGATTTTAGTTTGGTAAGAAGATAAGTCAACAGTGTTGGTAACTCTGTTATGGCGTGGTCTATTAGTGTCTATGAAGGCGAGGTCGTCCGCATACAGAAGTACACTGATACCGTCAACCTTAACAGAAGTAATGTCATAGAGCATGATGCTGAATAAGTTTGACGCGATGATACTGCCCTGGGGAACCCCCATGTCCAGTGCATGGGTTTCGGACACCGAAGAGCCCACTCGGACAGACATCTTGCGATTGCTGATGAAGTTTTTGATGAATTGGTACATGTGGCCAGAGACACCGATTCTGCCGAGTTTTAGGAGTAGACGAACATGTCAGACGCTGTCGTACGCAGATTTAAAATCAAAGAAGGTTCCAAGAAGAGAATTATTACTATGTGCCAAGGTCTTTTTACATTTAGTCAAGTTTTGACTAAATGTTTTAACATAGAGGGGGGAATCGAGACGAGGGTCGTGGTGTATGTGTGTGTGTGTGTGTGTGTGTGTGTGTCTGTCTGTCTGTCTGTCTGTCTGTGTGTGTGTGTAGAGCGATTCAGACTAAACTACTGGACCGATCTTTATGAAATTTGACATGAGAGTTCCTGGGTATGATATCCCCGGACGTTTTTTTCATTTTTTCGATAAATACCTTTGATGACGTCATATCCGGCTTTTTGTAAAAGTTGAGGCGGCACTGTCACACTCTCATTTTATCATTAAATTGATTGACATTTTGGCAAAGCAGTCTTCGACGAAGGCAGGGGTTTGGTATTGCATTTCAGCTTGGTGGCTTAAAAACTAATGAATGAGTTTGGTCATTAAAAATCGGAAACTTGTAATTAAAATTATTTTTTTTATTAAACGATCCAAAAACAATTTCATCTTATTCTTCGTTATTTTCTGATTCCAAAAACATATACATATGTTATATTTGGATTAAAAACAAGCTCTGAAAATTAAAAATATAAAAATTATGATCAAAATTAAATTTCCGAAATCGTTTTAAAAACTATTTCATCTTATTCCTTGTTAGTTCCTGATTCCAAAAACATATAGATATGATATGTTTGGATTAAAAACACGCTCAGAAAGTTAAAACGAAGAGAGGTACAGTAAAGCGTGCTATGAAGCACAGCGCAATCGCTACCGCGCCAAACAGGCTCGTCACTTTCACTGCCTTTTGCACTAGCGGCGGACTACGTTCAGTTTCATTCTGTGAGTTCTGTTCCACAGCTTGACTAAATGTAGTAATTTCGCCTTACGCGACTTGTTGATTTTTTCAGTGACGTGCACAATGTGGTCCGCACACGAACGACCTTGCCTGAAACCTGCCTGGCATGTAAGAAAGATATTGTGTTTATTGAGGTAAAACTCCAGCCTCTGGTTCACCACACGCTCACAGATCTTGCTGAGGTGGGGGGTTAGTGGTATGGGGCGGTAACTGCCAGGTAGATTGCCCGGTTTTCCGCTCTTCAATACTGCTACTACTTGTGAGTCTGACCACGCTCCGGGGATATTATCCTTTAACCAGCATAGATTGAAAAACTGAGTGAGCAACTTAACAAAGTTAGGTGGTAAATGTTTTATCATGTGATATAATATTGGGTCTGAACCTGTGGATTTTATTGGTCTTTCACAGAAGAGATGGCGTTTTGGACTTCTTTTGCTTTAAACATACAGTTTATAGGCAACTGGTTGTCATCTGGGGGGTATGTGAAACTCTTCTCCTGATCTAACCTATAATTGAGTCGTTCAGTATCTAGGGATTTTGATTGACTATTTTTGGCAAGGGTATCTGCTAAAAGGTTTGCCTTTTCAGAGTCAGTTGTGGTCAATTTATCACCCGATAGTAGTGGCTTTTCTTTAGTTCTGTATCTACATTTAAATCTGCGGATTTTCTTCCAGATTTTGCCACAGTCTTTGTAATCTCTAGTTTCTTTGTGGACAAAGTTTTCCCAGTTTTGAAGTTTAGCCTTAGCGGTGATCTGGTTAAATTGTATTTCAGCTGACTTTATATTCGTGAAGTTAGCGTCTGAGCAGTGCCTGAGATATGTCCTAATGTGATATCGCTTGTTTGCCAAGGCTTCATCACAGTCTGCATTCCACCACTCATTCCTTTTGGCCTTACAGTTAGGATTTACTGATTTAAGCGGAATGTGATTATTGGCAGCAGTGAGTATACATTATAAGATGTTTGATGGGTTGTTGACAGACCAGCTTTTTTGTCGGTCCGAGGGGGAGCATATCGTCTTTTGTTTCATATTTATTGACCAAGGCCGAAGGCCGCGGTCAATAAATATGAAACAAAAGTCGATATGCCCCCCGAGGACCGACAAAAAAGCTGGTCTGGCAACAAACCATCAAACATCGTTTTTGTCATCATTTTGGTGGTTCAACATTAAGTGAAAAATCAACACAGGGAGCCATGGTTTGGAACGCGAGTTCTGTCATTATAATGCATGTTCGGGGCCCCAGCACGTTGTTCAAAGCTGGCGTGCGAAAGCAACTTACTGTGTGTGATTTGAGTTTATAATGTTGAGACAAGTATGTCAGGTTTGAGGATGCGAAGTTCTGTAGGTTCCGACTACAGAGTGGTGTGTGAAACCAACAGCAAGCGCCTTTGAGACGATAGTGCCCACATGTTGCATTCGAGCGATGGGATTGTCGTATTTCAAACGAGGTGATTTGCTTGCACAGTCAGCGTTGACCATCTCACAACAGATCTGTTATGTGGATTATCGTGCGACGTTCGAGTCGGGGGCAAGGAATCGCAGGAAGCAAAGATGAGTCTTTTTCCATTGTCACCTTTCTTTCCGGTTGTTGGTGCATATAATATTGTGCGGACAAAATGATGCGACGGCGAGTGTTTTTTGCCTCCAAGATTTTGTGGTGTGGGTATTGTTTTGCTCGTTTCATACCCACACCAAAACCTGAAACACACCCCACCCCACCCTCCCCCTCCCTCACAATCAGTCCATGAACACAAATACTGACACACACAAATTAATGATCAAGTTACCCCCCCCCCCCCCCCAACCCTTCACTTGCACACCTGCAACGCAGACGATCATATTATTGATTAAATATTCATATAGGTCAATGTTGGGTTTTTTGTTCTTGTTTGTGTTATTGCAGAATCGGTTTTCTCTTATTGCTACACGTGTCTCTTCATTACATTTCACCATCGCCCTACCACCCTGCCCCTCTCGGTATTCCACCCCTCGGTTTTCAGTGGTAAATATTAGTAATCGAATATTGAAGCTACGTTGAGTCAAAGGTCACAGAAGATTTGCATCGTGCAGCACTGCACGAATTGGGTCAAAGGACACAAACGATTTGCGTCGTGCCGCGAAGGAAAGATAATCGTGATCTTGTTTCTCATTGCCTCTCTGTTTTTCATTAGACTTGTCATTCTGCTTGCTCGGCTTTGTCAGATGTCTTCATTTCTTGTTGCTATGTTCTTTGCTTTTTTATTATTATTTTTTTATTTGCGCTTAGTTTATCGATACAACGTCTTGTGCACGGGTCAAAATGTGTGTGTCAGGGGTCAATTGGTTTGACTTAAACTTACGTTCGTGTTTCTCCAAACAGAGATACACGCACTCCATGACTTTGTGAGAAGAAAAACATATCGATAGGTTTCATTTGTTTGCGATAAAGCATAAATGTATGACCTTTGATGAGGTAGTTTTGTTTTTTGTTTACATTTGCCAGTTTGCCAGTTCGTATTTGGAACTTGGCGAAGCAGTGTCGTCTGTTTAGGTCTGGGGAAACGCCAATGAAAAGAGCCGAAGAATCCTCGAGCGTTTCTATTGGGTTTGCTTTTGATTATCCATGTAATAGGGCTTCCTGCAACTATGGTAACCGGGGATTTATTCCCCGGGGAACATGAGATTTATTTCCCAGGTGCTTGTGAATGAAAACTCGTGAAAATGATGACAATGACGTATGTTATTGTAAGAGGCTTCGATGTCATCCGTAAGGAGAGTTTCCTCCCTGACACCCTCGAGCTCCGCACGGAAGCTGTCCCAATTTGCCTGTTTGTAATTGTACTTTTTTCTGACCTCCGAGTTATTGCGATTGGGGGCGAAGTGGCGGAAGGTAAGAACAATGGGTAAGTGATCGGAGCCGAGGGTGTCCGGGAAAACGTTCCAGTCGATGTCAGTGACTATGGCATTTGAGCAAAGGGAGAGATCGATTGCTGACGGGGAATGGTCAGCTCTGTCTGGAAGTCTGGTTGCCGAGCCATCGTTTAGTATACAAAAGTCAGTTTCCAAAATGACGTCAGCAAGGTTGCTATTGGCATGTTTGTATCTAGGGTTAGCAGAGTCTCACAAAGGGTGGTGATTATAAAAATCACCCATTACGCACCAGTGTGCCCTGCTATGATCCAGGGATTTTAGCCAGTCGGTAGTTCCTTTTTTATTACACCCGTGGGGGTAGCTAATACATGTATATGTTAACTATGTTGAAGTTTTTAGATCCTTTTATTTCGATTTCGACAGCACATGTACTGATATTTTCTGAACTAGGGATGTGAGGTGCAAAGGGTTTGTAATTTAAGGAAGACTTTAGATAAATAGCTGTTTGAATGAGTTGCCCTGAGCCCTTTTGCTCTACTATGGGAGGGAAGTCAAAACCATCTATAGAAGGCAGTAGGGATCGTTTTCTCTTGATTGACTGGATAACTAAGATGTCAGCAGAGTGATTTGATATATAATTATATAGCTGAGAGAAGTTAGAGTTGATAGAGCGACAGTTCCACTGTAATATGATAAATCCGTGACCGCTTTCACCTTGTTCAGCCATTTTAACACGCACAAAGAAGGTAAGTTAAAAGGCAGATTTAAAATAGGTTAAAAAGTGGTTTTAACAGCTTTCATATCCGTCACGGACAACTGCTTGGCACCAGCAAGGGCGCCCAGCGCCAGAGTGGCGCCGCCCGGAATGAAGCGTTCAACCTTGGTGTTGGAGAGTTGTGTGTATGTAGCTGAGAGGGAGTCGATCAGGTCGAGAGGGCTCTGCATCTGTCTGGCCTTAACCATGAAGCCGAGGCACTGCTCGATGAAACCTTGAAGGCCTCTTTGTTGTTCATTTAAATTTGCATATTGCTCTCCTGTTTTTAGCTTATCTAGTGCAGCGTCAGCGAGTTCATGCTCTGCCTTCTCCTGCTCCTCCCTCATCTGCTGCTTTATTTCCTGTTCAGTTTTAAGTTTGTATTCTCTGAATCTCTGGGCCAATCCCTCCTCCATTCTCCCCATCAACCTCTCGAAGAGCTGCTCTTCTTTCGAGTCCTCCTTCCTGTTCTGGGCTTTGCGTAGGATGGAGGCCTCCCGGGGGTCCCATGAAGCGGCGCCTCTGCCCGAGCCGTCTGAGACTTACAGGGCGCCTGGGGGCCAGGATTTGGATTTTACAAAGTTATTTGGTGCTTCGCGGTTGCAGCAGAACTGTCCGCATGAACTGGAAGGAGTGTATTGTCATGTTCGGTCATTTTGTTTTTGATTTCTTGTATTTTATTTACTTGCCCACCCAGGGGGGGTCTCTGGACAGCCAAAGAGTACCCGGACCGGGGGGTTGAGGTCCGCCGGATCGGTTGCGGAGGGGGACGCCAGAAGGAGTCCCTCATTTCCGCTGGGGCAGTCGCTGTTTTATTTTGTTGTTTGGCGAGCTCGCGCCGCGCCCGATCGAGGGCCTCAGAATATGGTATGTATGCTGCCGACCTGATCTTATTGGCCTGCAGCCTCAGTCTCATTTCCGGGCATCCAAGATAAGCGGCGGAATGCTCGCCCTTGCAGTTTACGCAATGTTTGGCCTTGGTGCACGTCGCTCCGTCGTGGCCCTTGGAGCCACATCTGGGGCAGATCTGCACTTTTGATTTGCATTGTTGTTTTAGGTGCGATAGTCTCTGGCACTTCGTACAGCGCCGCACTGGAGGAGTGTAGGGTTCGACGCCGTACACCTCACTCTCCAGAACGACGCTGTCTGGAAGAATTGCCGTTGTAAACGTGACACGGACCGCCTGAGACGGTTTCCCATCCCTAAGGAGAAGACGGCGAAAAGATCGAACCGAGGAGGGGCCCTTTTCTACAAGACTCCCATCCTCCATCCGGACGCGCACGCCCACTGCCATCTCAGACAGGTCTGTTCCTGAATGTATTGTGGGTATGCGTTTAATGACACCTTCGGTTGTTACCTCCGGACGGTGGCATTTCACTTTGATGCCGCCGATCGAGTCCAGCCTCAATAGCTTGTTTTGTTGTGATGCTGAGGAGCACCCTACCAGGACGCTCCCAGCTGCCAGCATGCGTATTTCTTTGACCTCGCCGATGGCAAGGTCAAAAGATTTTTTCCTCCTAAGGCCAAGTCCCTGCAATGTTGCAGGGCCCTCCTTCAGGTCCTGCACCACCACGGGGAACTCTAAGAAGGAGGGAGGAGGTTGCTTGGGTTGGTAAAGAAGTTTTCTTCGGGGTCTTTGTTTTGTGTGTGTGTGTGTGTGTGTGTGTGTGTGTGTGTATTGGCAGGTGGTAGTGGCTGTTGAGTTGTCTGGTTATCTTGTGATTCAGTTAGGGGTTGGGAGGTGTCGACCCCCCGGGCAGATGTTGCATGGGAAATACCTGTGTTTCCCTGAAGAAGGGGACCCTCGCAGAGGACCTTTTGCTTCTTTTTCTTTTTGGGCTTCTTACAATTGACTTCGGTGAAGTCTTCCTCAAAATGATCAGTAATCTGAGAGCGTGGGGGGCTATCCCGGAAGTTAAGAGATTCCGGAGAGCTCTGCCCCCCCTCAGGGTCGTCCTCCTGCAATCTCTTTCTCTTGAAAGGAGAAAATATGCTGTTTTTTGACTCACATGCGAATCAAAAGTGAGTCTATGTACTCACCCGAGTCGTCCGTCCGTCCGTCCGTCCGGACGTGCGGAAAACTTTAACGTTGGATATTTCTTGGACACTATTCAGTCTATCAGTACCAAATTTGGCAAGATGGTGTATGATGACAAGGCCCCAAAAAACATACATAGCATCTTGATCTTGCTTCAAGGTCAAGGTCGCAGGGGCCATAAATGTTGCTTAAAAAACAGTTATTTTTCCCATTTTTCCCATTTTCTCTGAAGTTTTTGAGATTCAATACCTCACCTATATATGATATATAGGGCAAACTAAGCCCCATCTTTTGATACCAGTTTGGTTTACCTTGCTTCAAGGTCAAGGTCACAGGAGCTCTTCAAAGTTGGATTGTATACATATTTTGAAGTGACCTTGACCCTGAACTATGGAAGATAACTGTTTCAAACTTAAAAATTATGTGGGGCACATGCTATGCTTTCATCATGAGACACATTTGGTCACATATGATCAAGGTCAAGGTCACTTTGACCCTTATGAAATGTGACCAAAATAAGGTAGTGAACCACTAAAAGTGACCATATCTCATGGTAGAAAGAGCCAATAAGCACCATTGTACTTCCTATGTCTTGAATTAACAGCTTTGTGTTGCATGACCTTGGATGACCTTGACCTTGGGTCAAGGTCACATGTATTTTGGTAGGAAAAATGTGTAAAGCAGTTCTTAGTGTATGATGTCATTGCTAGGTTTAGTAAAGGTCAAGGTCAAGCATGTGAGTCGTATGGGCTTTGCCCTTCTTGTTTCTTGGTGATTGCTTTATTAAGCTGTTTGGATTTTGGGGACTGACCAGTCCGGCTGGCCCGGTCAGTCTCATTTAGTGATTCCATGGGAATATCTGGGGCGCGGTCAGAACCGCTTGCTGTTTGGTCCATATTAAGGGACCAATCTTGCTCCCTCGGAGCAGTGGTATTTGTTGGAAGGTAGTTATCTACCCAGATGAACGTTTCCCGCCTATCAGCAGGTGTTGTGTTTGGCAACTTGGCTCATCACTTACAAAGTACGGTACGGTCACCAAAAAAAAAACCAAGCCAAACAACTCAGGGTTAAAAAGGCAGGGCAAAAGCAGGATAACAAAAGCGTCCCCAGACAAAGAGTGAGCTGAAGCTCACCCCTCTAGCGACTTTCACTTCTCTCCCGAGAATCACGAGGACTCCTGCAGGGCGAGTGGGAACGCCACCAAAGGCAGCTAGCCCCCTCTCTGGACCCACGCCAAGAGCAGAGGGAGCTGTGTCGTGTGTTTAAGACACAACGAAAATGTGATTGTCCCCCTTTACCCTCAGGAATTCGGGAGAAAATCGCTATTTGAGCACTGACTTGGCTATGTAAGCTCGAGGTGCGTTAAAGCAGTCGCTATGTAAGCAGCATGTTTGCTTGTGAAAGAACGCACTCTACGGGCCAGCAACTGCAGTGAATTACTCGTGCTGAGTGTGACATGACATGCACGTGACAGAACACGACAGACATGACATGACATCGTATGCAACTTTGACGGTGACCACATTATAAAACATCAGAAATTGTGAAGGAAACAATTGAAAGTCAGCAGAGACTTTCTTCCGAGATTTGTTAAAATCTCTAAGCAGAGAAAGAGAGAAAAAAAGTGTCCCTTCACAGACAGTCTATTCACAGACCCTCCTCAAGGGGACCGAGATTTGCAAAGCAAAGTCCCTTTGTGGGGGACGTATCACAAGGAAACCTAGTCCTGAGGAGGACCATTGTTTTGGTACCTAGCCCAGACACGTGTTTCGACACTGTGTCTCATCAGTGGTTAGGTGGTACTGATGGCGAGAGTTGATGATACAATCGTTTATTTAACGTCACTCTGTAAAAACATTGGCGACATTTGTCTTAGATTAAGAACACACACAGGCACGCACACAAACTTTCCCTTTATGTACAGTGGTTCACCACCCTCCCGCCCTCTGCACACCCTCGCTCATCTAATTAAAAAGTGTGTTAAGAGATACTTGGATATAAAATGGTATTTTTAAAAGTTCTGATAAAAATATATAGTAGCTGTATGAGAAGCAATGGCGTCAGCCGCAGCAATGTCTCTTCATATCCAGGGACCAAGTGGGTGCGTGTGCATAAGTCCAGCGATAAGTTTGGGACCTTGCCACCCAAGGTCTTTATTAAAACTTAAAAGATAGCTTAATTTTTCCTTTGAGGTATTTGGCAGGATATTTCTATTTGAGTTTATAAACTGAGTCAGGGGTTGAAAGTGGCATGAGTTCAAATCACACTCCAAAGTCAAATGAGCAATGGTGAGGTCGGATTGACAGGTGCATTTAAGCTCTAGAAATTGGTAGTTCCCAGCTTCTGCCCTTAGGCGGTTAATCCTTTTTATTACACGTGGGCATGCATTATAGGTGTTCATCTGTTTTGATGGGGCTTCCCGAATGAGCCAGCCAGAGCTTATAGCCGTGTGCATATATTTGTTCCTCCATTCTCTCCAGAGAAGAGAGTCTGTAAGGCTACTGATCTCAGAAGCAGACAATGGCAGGTCTACCTCGGAGGCGCCTATGCCTTGGGCAGCTTCTTTAGCGGCTTTGTCCGCTTTCTCGTTGCCAGGCACGTTCACGTGTGCTGGACACCAGACCAGGTTAATCTCGCTTCCTTTTTTATATTTAGTCAAGTTTTGACTAAATATTTTAACATCGAGGGGGAATCGAAACGAGGGTCGTGGTGTATGTGCGTGTGTGTGTGCGTGCGTGCGTGTGTGCGTGTGTGTGTGTGTGTAGAGCGATTCAGACTAAACTACTGGACCGATCTTTATGAAATTTGACATGAGAGTTCCTGGGTATGAAATCCCCGAACTTTTTTTTTCATTTTTTTGATAAATGTCTTTGATGACGTCATATCCGGCTTTTCGTGAAAGTTGAGGCGGCACTGTCACGCCCTCATTTTTCAACCAACTTGGTTGAAATTTTGGTCAAGTAATCTTCGACAAAGCCCGGACTTCGGTATTGCATTTCAGCTTGGTGGCTTAAAAATTAATTAATGACTTTGGTCATTAAAAATCTGAAAATTGTAAAAAAAAATAAAAATTTATAAAACGATCCAAATTTACGTTTATCTTATTCTCCATCATTTGCTGATTCCAAAAACATATAAATATGTTATATTCGGATTAAAAACAAGCTCTGAAAATTAAATATATAAAACTTATTATCAAAATTAAATTGTCCAAATCAATTTAAAAACACTTTCATCTTATTCCTTGTCGGTTCCTGATTCCAAAAACATATATATATGATATGTTTGGATTAAAAACACGCTCAGAAAGTTAAAACAAAGAGAGGTACAGAAAAGCGTGCTATCCTTCTTAGCGCAACTACTACCCCGCTCTTCTTGTCAATTTCACTGCCTTTGCCATGAGCGGTGGACTGACGATGCTACGAGTATACGGTCTTGCTGAAAAATGGCAGCTACTTGACTAAATATTGTATTTTCGCCTTACGCGACTTGTTTATAATTTTATTTGCCAGCTCCTTTATGGCAATGACAAGATCATGTCTTTTTGATCTTTTGTTAGTTCTTAATGCTTCAATGGCTGCTTTGGAGTCAGAGAAGATAGCTATCTTTTGAGGAGGAGTGTTCTTGAGATTGAGATGAACAAGCGACATGCAGACGGCAAGGATCTCAGCTGAGAAGATCGTGTTTCTGTTGCACAGTTTAAATTTCCCAGTCAGGTCATCGCTGGGGATCACAAAAGCTGCGCCAGCCTTCTTGTCATCCAAAACTGACCCGTCTGTGTAAACATGAACATGGCCTGTGTATACGATATCAATGTGCTCAAGGACTTGTATCCTGAGTAATAACTAATCATCCTTTGTAGCTGTACAATATTCTGTGTCAAAATTCATTTCTTTCATTGTCCATGAGGGATCACGAGATATGGGGTTTTGGGCCACATCATTTGGGTCGACACTGATTTCACTAAAGAGTGAAGCATTGAATTGAGCCAGTGAGATGAAAGTAGTGCCAAAGTGTGCCTTTTTGTTTTGGACATGGTTGTAATGCGGTTGTAGCTCCTCTTTTGTTGAGTTTTGCACTGTGTTGGCTCGAACATTGTAATCCGCGCAGCACTTACGTCGCCACATGTCAAGAGGGAGGAATCCTGCTTGGTGGTATACAATGGCCTGCTTTGAATGCCTTGGGTGTCCGAGGGCAAGCCGAAGGGCACGACATTCCGCTGACTGTAGCTTATCAAGCCATTTTCGAGCCGACGAGAAGTAGGCCTCCTGTCCATATGATAGTCTTGATCTTATAAGAGCTCTGGTGATGTTTGTTAGAATAACTGGGCACTTTGCCCATGGTTGGGCAGCCAGTATTTTAAGAAGGTTGATGGTCTTATTTGCTTTGCTTAAAAGATACTTTAAGTGAGCAGTCCATAGTCCATTTGAGGTGAAAAGTACGCCCATATATTTCACCTGCTGACTGGGTGAGACAACAGATTTATCTAGTGAGAACTGTATCTTTTCTCGATCTTCCAGTTTTCTGTTTGTAAAGACAACGAATACAGTTTTCTCGGCAGAGAGAGTGAAGCCATTCTCCCGCATATAGTTCGCAATGTTATCTATAGCTGTTTGCCACTCTTTAGAGAATTTGTGTTCTGTTTTATAGGTTTTGTTTTGATACTCTTTGCATAGAGCAATATCATCCGCATAAAGCGTCAGTTCGGCTCCATGTGTTTTAATTGTCGATATGTCATGCAGCATAATGCTAAAAAGCATTGGTGCTATTACTGAGCCCTGTGGCACTCCCTTGTCAACTTTGCGAGTGGATGATTTGGCACCTTTATAATCAGTTTGAAAGGATCTGTTCAGTAGAAAGCTTTTTATGTATTAAAACATATTTACCACTGATGCCTAATTTCTTCAATTTGAACAACAATCGTTGGTGCCATACTGTATCGTAGGCTTTTTTGATGTCAAAAAAGACAGCAAAGAGAGACTTCTTGCGTGAGAGGCAGGGGTGTCTCGGATCACATTGTAAAACTGTCCGGCGAGAGTTGTCAACCCATGGTATCCAACTAAGAAGCGCACCACTCTCTGAATGGTAGCTTTTGTTGGCATGGGAGACTACCCTCATCTGACAACCCCAAAGGGATATCTGTGAAAGTAAACACTTTGATTTAAGGCCAAAGTGTGGAATTGATATTTATTAAGAAAGAATTTAGAAATTTAGACAAGTTTTAACCAAGAAATTAGGTTAAAACAAGGGAAATTTAAAAAAAGCCTAAAGGGAGGTAACTCTGTACCAGCCTGCAGATCCAGAAATGGATACGAGAACAAGTTAGATCTAATTTTGAAAAGGTTAAACAGGAAAAGCGGTCAACTTTTCACTGCTGTTCAACACAGGACTTGGTAAAGAAGAAGTTTTCTGCGACTTGTTCAATTGGATCGCTTTAAGGTCGATGCAACTTTCACGGTGACCACATTATAAAACATCAGAGATTGTGAAAGAAACAATTGAAAGTCAGCAGAGACTTTCTTCCGAGATTTGTTAAGCAGAGCAAAAGAGAGAGAAAAGTATCCCTTCACAGACAGCCTATTGGGAGCATCAGACCCTCCTCAAGGGGGACCGAGACTTACAAAGCAAAGTCCCTTTGTGGGGCACGTATCACAGTAAAATCTAGTCCTGAGGAGGACCATTGTTTCATACATGGAGGACCATATATATTTCTGATGTTTTATATATATATATATATATATAATGAATGACGTCAAGAGCGAGAATGCATAGAAATTACGTCATGAGCAAGGGAGATCATCCTTTACTCTGTGTGTGTCTCCATCGCCTACATTCCAACAAGGAATTTTGAAAGCAGGGAGCACACTAGAGGTAATGGAAGAGGTGGGGGGAGGGGGTAAGAATTAGATCTAAAAAGAACTCTTCACAGACAGCCTACTGGAGAATCAAACCCTTTCGGAGCCGATTGCAACACTGAACAAGAATAACCCGAGGAGAGTTCTACAACCTCAAAGGATTGAGAAGTCACCGAAGTGCATTTAAGGGCATTCTCATAGAGTGCTGAACCTGAAAAGGTCCGTTTTTGTTTAGCCAAGACTGCTACCGGTTTCGAGCTGAGAAGCTCTCATCAGGCAGTCTCTTGGCATAAACAAAGAAACTACAATGGGAAGAAGGAGAACTTCCTCATTGGGCATGCTTAGAAATGAGAATGGCTAAATACGAGTTATTGCCCTTTTCTACATGCTGACCAGGCTGTCTCCTGCTTTGTCATGACTAGTACAGTCGATCTTTCTCATGCTGTGACTTGCTTTATTTTCACATTTTCGGTATTTAAAACAGCAAACACACACACACACACACACACACACACACACACACACACACACACCGAAGAAGTTTCCATTCTGATTCGGTTATTTTATTTGGTGCTATATGTTTGCTTCACATTGTTTCTTTTACATTGCTTTAGGTATCCCAATTCGCTAAACACATCCATAATGCATGCATGGCTCATTCGAAACAGGGCAACTGAACAACTGATGCCCAATAGCAATAAATACTGAACAACTGAACAATAAATAGCAATAAATGATGACAGTGCCAAGTTTTTAAGTACAAAGTGAAATCATGTGACTGGACAAAGGCACAATTACAAAATACAAATAAAAAAAAATCGAGGCCCATTTTAAATTAAGTTCTCAGCTCATATGGAAGCATAAGGTGACCCTAGAAACCGAAATTGGGAGACCTCCCGCCCCCAGGGCAGACTACAAAAAGAAAAGGGGGGGGGGGGGGGGGGGGAGCTAATTTGTGAAAAAGTATAAAAGGAATCAAAAACTGTATACATGTATTTAGTTAATACCCCAAAAATTGTATAGTATATACAATGTCAGACCCTAAAGAAAGTTTGTTAGTCATTGCTTAGGCAAAACAAAGCAAAATAGTCTGTTTACGGTATCCCGACCAACCCTATTTTTCCCCCGCCGACCCTAGACTTTTTTTTGGCATTTGGAGAAAAAGAAAAAGAAAAAAAAATCAATTTTGTTCCTGTTTTTTTGCAAAATAATTTAAAAAGATGGTTATAAAAAAAAAAAATTAAGAAAAGCCGACCTACCGACCCTCTTTTTGTGTGCCTATGTTACTGTAAACAGACTAAAAGGTACATCACAAACAACACACCAGGGATGCTACTCCCCCCTTAAAAATAGCCATGAGTCATAGGTGTGACGTTTGAATCTTTTAGCTAAATAAAACCATAGGCAATTGATCGGAAATATCAGGAAAAATCTTAACAAGTTTATTATTTGTTTGCTTGGACCAATCCTCTTGCCGAAGAGTTTTACAGTAAAAATTGATTTTACGTCAAAAATATCACAGGAATATCGAATGTTGAGGTAAGGCTGGGATAGCCAAGTTCAAGAATAACGGAAGGTGACTGTTGAATCTTTTTGAAAATGTATAAAAATATAGATGGTAGGCAATTCAAAATTAAAAAAAGGACTCTCGGAGCATGGACTTAATGAGTCAAAAATTAAAGAAGGCTCTATGAGCCGAAGTACATGTTTTGTCTATTGTCTTTTTTTATTTTGAATTGCCGACCATCTATATTTTGATACAACTTTGGACCCTCTTTGTACGGAGAGAGTTGGCAATTGTTAATCACATTCTCTCATCTCATTGACTCTCATTCGGCTCCTTGGTAACATGCGTTCCCGTCTCTGCCAGGATTGGACACAGCAGCAGATAACCGGTAAATATGTAACAGGCATAAATGGCAAAATAGCTCGCCTCGCCTGATAATATATGAGACAACTGTTCTATTACAAAGTCTTTCTTGGGAGGCTTGGCTAATTTACTCGCTCGTTTTACACGGGGTTCCATCGTTTTCTTTTCTAATCGGAAAACCTTGCTCCTCAGTTTGTTGACCTTCTGCCAAAGTTCCGCTTCACGAGGGGATGGGGAGGATGACGACTTTGATGCTTTACATCCTATGTCCTCCAGGATCGCCTGAATGTCATCTAAAAAAGAAAACACACACACAAAACACATAAAATAACATCTTTACGTGTGGGAACTACAGGTACAATTTCATCCATCCATGCATCCGCCCTATACAGCTTTCTTCTTCTTCTGCGTTCGTGGGCTGAAACTTTCACACGCACTCATTTTTTTGCACAAGTGGAATTTTACGTGTATGACCGTTTTTACCCCGCCATTTAGGCAGCCATACGCCGCTTTCGGAGGAAGCATGCGGGGTATTTTTGTGTTTCTAAAACCCACCGAACTCTGACATGGATTACAGGATCTTTTTCGTGCGTACTTGGTCTTGTGCTTGCGTGTACACATGAAGGGGGATAAGTCACTAGCAGGTCTGCACATAAGTTGACCTGGGAGATCGGAAACATCTCCACACTTAACCCACCAGGCGGCCGCGACCGGGATTCGAACCCTCGACCTTCCGAGTTAATAGACCGACGTCTTACCACCCCGCCCGTCACCCTATGCAATTATCAACTATGTAATGGATGGGTTTAAACATTTTTTGATGTCAGGGTGTTCTTCATGGTTAAAAATCTCTTACCTGGTGCATCAGGCGACAGGTCGGTGCTGGCTTCATTTGTAGCTACCCTTTGCGATGGTGGCTTCCTCCCACTAGCAACCTGCAAATGCACAGCTCTTTAACTGACAAACTCACAACCAACACCCAGTCCCAATGAAACAATTCTCCCAATTTCATGGCATTGGTCTTAGGCCACACAAAAAAGTGTATGTTTCTGGTAAGGCAAAACAAAAAATAATCTGTTTACGATATCCGGACCGACCCTATTTTTTTCCCACCGGCCCTAGACTTTTTTGGGGCATTAAAAAATAAAATTAAAATATTCAGATGGCTAAAATACAAAAATAAAAAGCCGACCTACCGACGCTATTTTGGGGGGGCCTATGTTACCTTTAACAGACTTTTTGTGTGGCCTAACATGACTAAAGGTGGAGATTTTTTTTCTAAATTTTTTTTTTAAACCATCTTTTTAACTTATTTTGTTGAAAAACAGGAAAACAAGTGATTTTCGAATACCCCTTTTATTTTTGAAAATGCAAAAACAAAAGTCTAGGGTCATCGGGAAAACATAGGTAGGGTCAGGTGACCAGAAACATACAACTTTTTTGTTGTTGACGCCGACCCTATACTTTTTTTGCCATTTGGGGCTGTTTTTTGGCAAAATAAGTTCATCATATCATCATAATCAAGACGTCAATCCAAAATAAGTAACGTTTTTTTGTTGGCCTTATCATTATTTTGCGCTAAATGCAAACAGGCATTATTTGATGGGAACAATGCTGTTTTTTTTCAATTCTTACATCAGCCTCAAACTTGTCATTACTCAACCTGCATTTATTAGTGTGCTTCTTTGATTTGCAAAAACCTAAAACCAATAAATAAATAACCTTCGGTGGTGGATTGGGCACTGCAAACAATGTCGGGACAGCATTCCACACAAGTGATCCTCTCTGCAGGATTGTTTTACTGGTTGGCCTCAAAGTGATCAGTACAAAGCTTGAGACCTTGAACATCAGCTGGCTGCAGCTTTTCAAAGTCCTCTCGCCTTGTGAATTGCATCCATATTCTGCACCTAGTTTGACAATAAAAACAACAATGTTATTGTTAAACTAAGCAAAAAGGAAAGACAAAAAAAGCTAAATCAGATCTTCAGTCTAAATCTAACGCTCTGCCGGAACGCAAAACGGATGAGTGATGTACCTTTGCACTGTAGTTTTCCCGTAAGCAAGGTTTGATAAAGGTTTCGGCAAATATGCCCACGGGTAGTTTGTCATCAAGTGTAAACTGTTGTTTTGTACTGACTGCTGACTCACACTCACAGTCGTAAGTACTCGCTGACGCTGTAGTCTACTGAGTGAGTTGACTCGAGCCATTGCATTCATTCTCATTCTGAAGAAGGTAAACCTGATGAAATAATCACTGCACAACCCACCTTTTTTCTTCTTTGGGGAACTTGTGGAAAGTTTTCCCGAAGCAGCTCTGTTTGCAACGGGCGTTCTTGCAACAAAAAGCCGAGCACAATTTACCACCACCACGCACGCGATCGGTACCTACGCGATCCGCCATTTTGTTTTCGCCGCCAGCATGTGACTAGGGACGATAACCCACAAACACTTTTTCGCATTTTCTTCGCAAGTTCCACGTCTTCCTTTTGTACAGTGTTTGGCATAAAACAGAGAAGAACTCTCAAACTTCTATGCAAAAGAGAAAACCACATTTCTGCGGTAGGCCCTCTGCATAGACGAGAATCTTTCTTTGATTCCCCTGCAACTGTCAGTGAAGAGTATGAAAAAGACATTTTGAAGTATCAGCAGCTGCTCTTGGTTGTTGAAGCAACACAATAGAAATTTATAATGAGAGCGCTGCTAAAAATGCCAAAATGTGCACTCGATCGCTTGTACTTTTAAAGAAAAGTTAAATATAGAATGACGTCAAGAGCGAGAATGCATAGAAATTACGTCATGAGCAAGGGAGATCATCCTTTACTCTGTGTGTGTCTCCATCGCCTACATTCCAACAAGGAATTTTGAAAGCAGGGAGCACACTAGAGGTAATGGAAGAGGTGGGGGGAGGGGGTAAGAATTAGATCTAGAAAGAACTCTTCACAGACAGCCTACTGGAGAATCAAACCCTTTCGGAGCCGATTGCAACACTAAACACCTCTAGTGTGCTCCCTGCTTTCAAAATTCCTTGTTGGAATGTAGGCGGTGGAGACACACACAGAGTAAAGGATGATCTCCCTTGCTCATGACGTAATTTCTATGCATTCTCGCTCTTGACGTCATTCTATATTTAACTTTTCTTTAAAAGTACAAGCGATCGAGTGCACATTTTGGCATTTTTAGCAGCGCTCTCATTATAAATTTCTATTTATATATATATATATATATATATATATATATATATATATATATATATATATATATATATATATAATTCATGCATCAATTACTAAGCAACACAATACCATGGTTATTTTAGTTACGAATCACAAAGCAAATATTTCAAAAATAAAATTTACATTCAAGCTTAGATCTACTTTCGTTTTGATTGTAATCAAAACAAATGTACACGTGCGAATTCCAAAGTTATTACGTCAAAGGTATACGTATCTTGTAGTGACATATTCGTCGCTGATGACGTAATTTCAAAGTTCGAATAAAATGGATACTTATTCGTGCCGTGAACAGGCAAAAGTATCATTCTGATGTCTCTTCAATTAAATGCGTAAGTACTTTAACACATTTGTTTATGCCAAAGGTTTGCATAAAGATACAACACTTAACCCTTCGGACAGAATACATAAACAATATGTATCTCAACTATATGAATTCGAAGATCAATAGAGAAGATACACTAAGATTTAGACATCTTCATGCTCATGAACTTTTGATAACATTCCGACAAAACATTCTTCGACGACAAATTTTTACTCTCTCTCTCTCTCTCTCTCTTTCTCTCTCTCTCTCTCTCTCTCTCTCTCTCTCTCTCTCTCTCTCTCTCTCTCTCTCTCTCTCTCTCTCTCTCTCTCTCTCTCTCTCTCTCTCTCTCTCTCTCTCTCTCTATCTCTCTCTAATTCACACACACACACATACACACACACACACACACACACACACACACACACACACACACACACACACACACACACACACACACTCACACACACACATTGCATGGTCTAAACGAAAGCTGTAATAGAGTGTTTACGGATCAGAATTGAGTCCACTCGGCACCAAAGTTTTTAATTTTGCAATCCAGAAAGACTCTCTTTTCCACCTCTCATCCCGGGTCGAACAAAAGACTCTTTCGATCACAATGCACTCCATATCACCGAGAGAATGGTCGGGCTGGTTGAAGTGCACTGTGAGAAGAGTACCTGTGTTCTTCCCAATGTGTGAGCGGTGGAGATAGAACCTTTCTCTGAGACTGTTTTGAGTCTGCCCCACGTACTGGGCACTGTGGCATTTTTTACACGAAATGAGATAGATAATGTTTTTGGTGTCACAAGAGAAGTGTTCTCTGAGAGTGAAAGTTTCACCTGTTTTACATGAATGGAATGTGGTGGACTCAATCAAGTGTTTTTCACTTATAATATATATGTGTGTGTGTGTGTGTGTGTGTGTGTGTGTGTGTGTGTGTGTGTGTGTGTGTGTGTGTGTGTGTGTGTGTGTGTGTGTGTTTTGTGTGCACTAACTGATTTGCAAAAGGTAGTACATGTACATTGTATCTTTATGGTAAGAAGGATTGTAAGCATGTGTGAGAGACATAGACAGGCAGAATGTTTGTTGGAAGCTTCTTGAGGAACCGAGGAGCATTTTGTTGAAATTGTGATCAAATTTATAAATTCATCGAAGCAACACAGATGTCGACCTGATGTACATGTCATGAGAGTAGTTGTTAATTGATGCCGGTGCTAGTATGTGAATGCACAAAAGTATGTTTGTAATCATGCAGAATATGAATCCTACCTGGAATGAATGAGGAAAATCGAAATGTGTTTTTAATTTTTTAGACAATAGAGTAGAAGTACCCCTCAATATACATGTTAAAGTCCGTTTTAATTTAGTAATTACATAGGTTCAGTTCCCAGTGCCTGTAGGCAAGACATGTACATCACCGTTACACGTATTATAACCTTTATCCAGATTTACCATGCATGGAACTACTACGAATAGCAGACGATCTAACTGCCGAAAGTCACTCTGTGTTGTTTTGGTGGAGTTGTTTGTGTGATAAGGAACGCATACCTAATCAAGTTAAAATTGCTCAATTCAATATGACTAAAACTTTTTTTTAACTGCAGTAAGATCTGTCTCTCTTTGGCGCAATAATCCAACCCAAGCTTCCAGTTCCTTGAAACAGAACATACAATTCCGCCGTTGCTTACCCTTCGCCTTTTCATGATAGTTTACAATGATGCTGCGATTGTAAAGACGGGGAACCTTTAGAAGCAAAGGAATTCGTCTTCAGCTCGATCGATCTCTAAAATTCATTTACACATACTTTGAAGAATGTCGCAACTCTACAACATGGTAGAAAACAAGAGTTACTAACGACATAAGGGACCTTACTTTCCATGCTTTATACAGGGTGGCCACCAAAACAAATGCCACTTTCTGTCATTATGCTAGTGTGAGAAAGCCTGGATGAAATCGACAGTCCAGGCTGATTTGACAATCGCAGTTAAAAGTGTAACATAACATTGTTAGAAAAAAACTTGAGAAGTAAACGTATGCAAGGTATAAGAAAACAAAACAAAACAAAACGAGCAACCACTGAAGGTTGATAGCTAACACAATAAACAACTAACCCAAACCAATAAAAGGAAAATGCACGCAAACACAGCCAACAATGAAAAAACCTGAACAACATGAATCAAAAGAAAGAACGGTAAATCACGTGAAGGATGACCTACTCAGCCATACCTCTGTTTTCCTCTCTACCGCCCCTTCACCTCACGGCTTTACAACAATCACCCACCCTACTTTCCCGGCATGTGTGAGCAGCCAACATCGCGGCTTCCTTGTTATGTATCGCAAAGAGAGAGAAAGAGAGAGATGGGGAGAGATAGGGAGAGAGAGAGAGAGAGAGAGAGAGAGAGAGAGAGAGAGAGAGAGAGAGAGAGAGAGAGAGAGAGAGAGAGAGAGAATTGAATTGAATTGAATTGAATTGAACTTTATTTTACAAGGATTTAGATTTAAGGCTACGCCTTTTCTTACAATCTGTCCTCAAGATACTGTTATCAGAAATTGTTGAATATGGATAGACATCTAAAGTTTATTATGACTAGGTTTCGATTAGGTATTTCAGAAATTGCTGTGCATTCTAACCGATATACAAATAGGCCAAATAGGTTTTTTCATTGTTGGCTGTGTATTCAATAGGCCATAGCCCCTTATGAATGAGTGTGAACAAACGGTTCACGTTGCAAACAATAATTATAACTCATCAGGTGCAGGAAAGGTACAACATAATAACATAATAATCGCACAACACTACAGAATAAAACATATATTACACGGTGTTTAACTACGAGATACAACATCTCTTAATTTCAAGGCTTTATACAAATACAGGGATACATTTCTGATAACAGTTTCTTGAGGTGAGGCCAGGAGCAGGCTAAGTCTAAAAGTGCTTGGGTTTTTATAATATCTAAATGAGATACATTTTTCTCTTAATCTGTTTAAGTATGGACAACAAAAAACAAAATGGACTTCATCTTCTTGCCTTTCTTTACAAAGGGGACACATCAACTGATCGGCATTAAGTTTTGTATATCGGTTAGAATGCACAGCAATTTCTGAAATACCTAATCGAAACCTAGTCATAATAAACTGTAGATGTCTATCCATATTCAACAAAAGATAGGGTTTAATGTCATGTACTGTACAAAATGTCCGATAAACAGCACATCTATCACTATTTTGTATATGATGATCCCACTCTTGCCATCTGCAATCGACCAACCTTTCCCTAAAAACACACACAACATCTTTTTCATTAACAACGCCCTGATTCAACCACACAAAACCAAAACACAATTTACAACGGACACTTAAGGCCCAGTTCTTTTTACCACTCTCATCCATTGTATACAACATTTCAAATGATTTACGAGGAAGTCTGTGCGCCTCCATGTTTAACAGTTTCAACCAATAGCTTACGCATCTTAAAGGCATATGTACTCGATGACTATACACGCTAATTGCTTTACCAACAGCTGGAGACATGCTAAATTAAGTTCCCTGCAAAATATTGTGGTCTAGGACCCCTTCAATGTTGAGATTTTGATCTGGATCGTCCTCTTTATAGATTTGGCAACACATGTAACGTTGATGCAAGGGAGCTAACACCGCGGCTTTGTTGACATCCTCACTTTTTCAGAGGCTAGAACAAGCTGTAATGCATGTATTATGGTCCGCGCATGGTGACATATCGTCATTATATGGTCTTATGGTGCGTTTGACATCGATTATGGGCAAACTACACTTTGTAAACACGGGAGCGCGTACATATGCCTTTAAAATAGAATTCAAATATAGTGGATATCTGTTTGTCTCGCCATATACTAGGTCATTAGGTTTTCGCATTCGGACTCCTAAGAACTTCTTCAATGCAAATAAATGAACTTGTTCACTCTGCAGAGCAGCCTTATCTAGTCCCCATATCTCAGTACTATCGGTTGTACTTGGGAGTCAAACAACTTCAAAAAACCATTTAGACTATTATTATTAAGCACAGATAATCTTTGTATAATACACATCAGAGCATTTTTGGCCCGGCTTGAGAGATCGCTACAGGCAGCAGTGAAACTGAGTCGAGTTGAAAATAATATTCCTAAATACTTATACACGTTTACAACAGGTACAATATCTTCCCCATATGTCCACCTTTCCCTTGCACTCAAATATCCACCCTTCCTGAACACAATAATGTTACTTTTACTCATGTTTACCTTTAAATGAATAGAGGACACTGCCCTGCGTAAATGATTTAACTGAGTCTGTAGACCCACAACTGTCTCTGATAACAACAATAAAACGTCAGCAAGCAAAAGAATAAACAATTCCAAATAATCATCAGTAAATGTGGCACCATGTCTTCCATTCTCAATTATCTCAAGTGCTAGCTCATTAATAAAGAGAGAAAACAAAACTGGGCTACAAACATCGCCCTGTTTAACACCAAATGTACAATTACTATAATCTGTAAACTTTGCTCCACATCTCACTTTTATGTTTGCATTATCATACATACTCTTCACACACCTAAATAGTTTCCCTTTTATACCATTTTGTAACAGAATTGGCCAGAGCAAAGCTCTATTGATGGAATCAAACGCCTTCTTAAAATCAATAAAAGCAACATACAGCTTACGATTCAAAGAAAATTGTTTCTGTACAAAGGCCAAAAGTGTAAACATATGATCGATAGTGGAATAATTCTTCTTAAAACCAGCTTGATATTCCCCCGTACTGATATTACATTCAATCAATTCTTGCAACCTGTTATTAATCACAGTACTATAGACCTTGCTACTAACATTACACAGCAAAATTCCACGATAATTTTTTGGATCACTCACATCACCTTTCTTAAACAAAGGGATAACAATGGACTCTGTCCAACTTTCAGGAAATACACCTTTGGAAAACAAAAAATTAAACAAGTGTACCAAAAATTCAATCCCTGGAGAAAAAAAACATTTTTCAACAGTTCTCCTATTATTCCATCAGGCCCAGCAGACTTTTGAGGTTTTAACTTTCTCATTGCAATCAAAACTTCTTCTTTTGAAATAGGACGATTCAAAATACTTTCATCGTCTTCATATTTAATTTCTTCAGCCTCAATTACATCTTTTTCCAATAATGCTTTAAAGTGCTGAAACCAGGTATCAACTGGTATATTGTTCTGTATTTGTTTTCGTTTTGAGGTAAATTTATGCATTATATTCCAAAATTCCTGTTGATCATTTACCGATTCAATAAGTTGTTGTAATGTCAAATCATTATACAATCTTTTCTTTCTTTCTAACATGTCTTGTATATTCCCGTCTGGCTAAACAATAAACATTGCGAGCGTGAATGTCTTCAGGCTGAATACATCTGCTTAACAATCTCGAGACATTTGTTACTCTGCACTCTTGATCGAACCAATCATCCGATTTATTATTTGACTTCAGATAAATTCTTTTCTTCATGCAGTCAGCACTTTCCTTTACACAAGTGTTAAATAGTTCCAAAGCTCCATTCATATCAGATTCAATCAAATTTTGGGCATACTCTAACCTTGCACACATATCATCTGCACACATCAAATTCACATACTTTTCCGCCTTCCTGCTATCCCAAACATACTTTTCAATAAAGCAGTCTGCATTCTCACGCGTAAACATTATCACATGGGAACGTAACATGAAATTCAACTGGCATATGATCTGACTCAATCCGGCCAGCCACCAACAGTTCGCTCGAATCATTAGAGAGCAAAAAATAATCATTAACACTACTCCCCCTCTCTGACATGTACGTAAAACATCCTTGCAAATCCCCATTACACACACCATTAATAATACACAGTCCAAGTGCAGTGCACATAATTATTTAACAAATATTTACCATAACTATTCAATATCTGATCTTGTGATTTTTGATTCCCGCAAACTGACTGACTTTTGTGCAATAAATCAAAAACATCATGATCTTGTAATACAGGCTGGGACATATTGGCTGTTCTGCTATTCAGGTCACCCGACAACACGACATAAACATCATCTTCTGTCACCAAACACTCTGTCAAACATTCTTCTAGTAGAGAAACACCATTATCTGGATCAAAAAACGAGTAATACGGCGAGCCCTCGGGGGGAACATAGGCACACACATACAAAATATCCTTAGAAATTCCAAAGAGGATTTTATCAAGGATAAAAACAATGAAGTTAGAACATTCAACATCAAGTTTACGCACAAAGGGAGCAAACTCATTTCTTATTAGGCACAATACACCGCCTGACCGTCGGCCCTGCTTGGTAAACTTCACTGCAGGTTTAACAAAAAGTGAATAACCATCAAAAACAGTTGACGTGAATTCATCCATAAACGTTTCTACAAGGCAAACACAATCAAAACTCCCTACATAATTTACAAATTCTGTGTCAGTTAATTTGGAGAGAGAGAGAGAGAGAGAGAGAGAGAGAGAGAGAGAGAGAGAGAGAGAGAGAGAGAGAGAGAAATAGACAGAGAGAGAGAGCGACAGAGAGAGAGAGAGAGATAGATAGACTGAGAGACATAGAGAGAGAGAGAGAGACCGAGAGACTTGGGATGAGAGAGACATAGCGAGAGAAAGAGATAGAGAACGAACGAACGAACGAACTTTATTAGTCAATTAAGGAGAGAGACAGATAGACAGACAGACACTCAGGCAGAGCGAGAGACTGAGAGATTTGGGGTGTATGTGACAGACAGTGTGTGTAGTGTTACACCGCATTATATCTAAGAGCAGCAGAATTCTCACTATGCGCGCGATACATTTCTGGAATTGCGTAGCACAAAGTTGGAATTCCTAAAACAGCGACCATCGTTGGAGCGCCATCGATTTCCGGAACAGCACGCATGACGAGGTGTAGCCCCATTTTCGGAACAGCGCAGATGTCGAGATGGGTCACAACACATGATAGTTTGATTTGAAAAAAGCGCAGCTCATTTCCGGAACAGCGCAGTCGACGAGCTGCGTCACAACACAATGGAAGCCGCATGTGGCATCGAAGCCGCCAGTGGCAAGCTCAATCGCAACCTTATACTACAACCTTATACTAGAACACTCATAGCGCCCTAGAAAAAACAATCTAGTTCGGGTAGATAATTGATTTGACTTTCTTCTGGTATGTCGAAGTTGCAAAGTTTTGCCTATTGTGATTTTGTGTCGATTTTTCATTCTGCCCTTCCGTTTTTGTCTGCTTGATATTGAGGATACCTTTATTTGAGTGGCGGTCACGTGATCCCTGTAAAGGAAATCTGTATTTCAAAAGGGGATCCTTATAGTTGAGTGAACGGCCTTAAATAGCATATAAAATGTTAATGAAATGACACTGGAATTATTGCTTTAATGTGGGTGCAACATTTGTAGCAATAATGTTTTATATTTATTTATATTCCAAGAACCATCACCATAGAGTTTGCTGAATTCATTATCAAAGAATATCGAATGAAAACAAAATGCGTAAGAACAACTTCAAATCAAACTGTTCGTGGAAAGGAGTTACAGCCCTTGCTGATTTGTGAATTGAACACTTAAAGACATTTAACATAGTTTGTGCCCTGAAGAGCAATTGAGGACATGTGCTACCCACTAAGAGTGTCTTGAGAACTGAACTGAACTGGCCTTACACTATATAGGCAGTGATGAAGAATAATATGACATTATTTTAGGATCGTTTTATCAAAAAATAATTGTAACTACAATTTTCATATTATAAATGACCAAACTCATTATTTAATGTTTAAGCTTCCAAGCTGAAATGCAGTACCAAAGTCCGGATTTTGTCGAAGATTGCTTGACCAAAATGTCCTTATTGCTCCAATGAGAAGAAGAAAATAATGAAGAAGAAAACATCAACCAGACAGTTCAGGAAATTTCATAGAAGCAAAGGGCAGCAACTCTTACTTTGTTACACATCGAAGGGAAGTAACTCTTCTCATGCAGGCATGCCTGATCAGTCCTTACAGAATATATTGAGTCGATGTTAGAGCTGCTTCTCAAATGTCTTGAATTTTCCAAAGGAAGGGAGATTACTCAAGTCAAAGTTATTTTTTTAGCAAAAAGAGTGTGTCTCCTAACCTTTTAATCCAAATGTATAAGCTCTATTCTTATCCTTATTGGAATAAGATTCTAGAGGTTTTTGAGAGAGGAGAGATCAGCTACACCCGGGCAAAGCTAGGCTTGACTGCTAGTATAAAAATAGGTGTAAGTATGTGTGTGTGTGTGTGTGTGTGTGTGTGTGTGTGTGTGTGAGTGTGTGTGTCTGTGGTCGCCATACATCAGAGATGGCAAGAGGCAGGAACAAGAGAGTGTGCCTTGGAGCCGCAGATGTGCACCTGGGATTTTGTTTCTTGATTCATTGTTTCCTTGTTTCAGATTATGAACCTCCCTTTCATTGAATCATTTTCTAATTTCAAAAACATATACATAATGTCATATTGGGATTAAAAACCAGCTCTGAAAATTTAATGTTTGAAAATTATGATTAAAATTAAACTTCTGGAATCGTTGTTATTCCTTGTCGGTTCCTGATTCCAAAAACATATAAATAGGATATATTTAAATTGAAAACAAGCTCATCAAGTTAAAGAGAACAGAGATACAGAAAAACGGGTAATATTCTCTATTTACTTCATAAATGACCTGTCCATAAAGACCACCTGCCTGTCGAGACCAAAGGCCACTCAATTTCGGTCCAAGGTCATGGTTTTAACCTGTCATGGGAGACCAACCGACGTCTTTTTCTAACTCTACTAACAAACCCACTTCACAATACAAGGCAGAACATGAGGTCAAGTATGGTACGTAGAGGTTACATGCCGAGTCTCAGTGATTATTAAAAATAATGGTCGAAGTTAGCGGATCATGAAAAATGCGAGCTTTAGCGAGCTTTTTTATGACTGCGAACTGAGACCATTACTTTTTTTATAATCACTGAGACGAGGTGTGTAACCTCTTTATTCCTCCTTTCTTCAGTTATTCAAAGAAAAGAGGAGTTTTTTTGCGAAAGTTTGATCGAATCCTATTCGCTCAACCAGTCAACCTGCGCAGGCGATTGATTAATGCGCGGTTGTATAGTTCCGTGCAAATCATTCCATTCTGTTAACACTTCTTGTCAGTTTTCCTATTTTGGGCTAAAATTAAGTACACAGATATGCTGTTATTCTGCTGTGGCAGCAAAGGCAGATATTGTGTGTTCTGTATATGTTTTGGTATCGCTTCGGATAATGTTTTTTCGTAAAATGGGACTAGCAGACGAACTTTTGCACCCCTGTTCCAACGTTAAAAACTGTATGAAGTTCAGTTTTCTGGGGAAAATAGTGTATGAAACCCCTTTATGCTGTTTAAATTGATGAGATGTGTGCATTTGGTTGCGTGTGATCTGTTTATTAAATGAAATATTGTTGAAAACTGTAGTTGTTAATTTAAATGCGGTATGTTTGTATTGTTTGCTCCAGAGATGTATACTTCGTACATTAGAGCGTTCGGAACTTTTCAGTCGCAAAAAGTAGTACCGAAACAGAACAACCTCTCAACCCATTGCACTATCGAGGATTCAGGCTGTTGCTGGGTCGTTACTTGTTTGGTTGCTGGGTCATTATCGAAAAATAACTACCCCTACAAGTTTACAGAGGTAAAGAAGCAGAGGGGGGAATAAATGACAATTGTATGGTCTGACCTGATCTCATTCGGGCTTGACAGTCACTCTGCTACCCACTCCCTCCGCCCACCTCATCTTCCTACAGAAAACATCCCCGCAAAACCTCTTAGTCAGGCAGTGTGTGGAAAGTGTTGGGTCCTTTGTACTGGAAACTTGCATTCTCCCAGTAGCAAGTTTTTGATTGGTGCTTTTGTGAACAAGAAACAATAGACAAGTGGCTCTATCCCATCTTCCCCCTTTCCCCGTCGCGATATAACCCTTCGTGGTTGAAAACGACGTTAAACACCAAATAAAGAAAACCTTTCTCTTGTATGGCACGTCTAGACCGCTAATTGCAATCGCTTGCCTGTGACGAGAGTCTAGCGGTTTCTCTTTGACCACTGGTCGATCTTATCCTACCCCGCATGGCTGAACAAGAAAGCAAGACTTTACTTTAAGACAACCAGTGACAGAACTTTGCATGCGAAAGGAGAGAAGAACAGTGGCGGGAAAAAGAGCAAAGAAAAGAGTCACGGTCATGTGTGTGTGTGTGTGTGTGTGTGTGTGTGTGTGTGTGTGTGTGTGTGTGTGTGTGTGTGTGCGTGTGTGTGTGTGTGTGTGTGTGTGTGTGTGCGTGGCGTGTGACATACGTTCAAGTGTTTCTGGTAAGTGTTTGTTTGTTGTCAAATGGCGAACACGAGTATGAAGACCACCTGTCTAAAGAGACCAACATAGCCCAGCCCCTTGGGGGGGTCTCTTTAGACAGGTTCGACTGTATTTAGTGTCGGACTGTGTTCCGCAGAGCTCATTGCGAAATATCTCTTGTCAACAAGATGTTTTGATCTCCATCTATCACTTATGAACGAAATTCAAGGGAAATAACTACAAGGATTCCAGTCACTATGGATGATTTTGTGTCAGAATGCAAGCATTATGATGTAACTAGTTTTATCCCATGACCTGCCTCTTTGTCTCTGTTAGCTGAGGAGGTGATTATTCTGAATATTCCATCACAACCATATGGATATCCCATCACAACCGAGTTTCGATCTCAACTGTCATTGGTCATTGTCTTTGATTTCAGAGTACAATTGAATAATTTATAGAGGTCATCTGCATATTCAGAGTTTACAGATGGACTACTTTTTTCAACATACGACTGAAATATGTTGTGGTGTCAAAGTCAATATCACGTATAGGTACAGGCCTACATGTGTCAATATTGAGAAAATAAAGAATACTTTATACGATACGCACATTCTGCATGGATTTAAAGAGCGGAGTCGAGATATTTCGCTGGCTGAAGCGACTGCATGGTCAAAGGCATGTTCAACGAGTATCGCGAGTGGGATCAAGGGACGATACTCCCTAATTTATACGAGAGAGAGAGAGAGAGAGAGAGAGAGAGAGAGAGAGAGAGAGAGAGAGAGAGAGAGAGAGAGAGAGAGAGAGAGAGAGAGAGAGAGAGAGAGAGAGAGAGAGAGAGAGAGAGAGAGAGAGAGAGAGCCTGCGGTGCATAACTCTGGACAAGTTGTCGTAGCTGGGAACCCGTTGAGATCCATTCCGACGCCAAAAAAATGATCAGAAGACTCACCATGAAGTTACATCAAACGTTAGGTTTTCTCATTTGGTTATTTGCTTTGGCTTTAAGTGTATTGCTTCGATTGATAGCAGACGGGCTTGTGTGAATCCGAGTCGAGTCAACTGCGGGGTTCAGCGACAAATGAGGGAGTGGCACCAAAATGAAAAGAAGAAGACGAAAAGAAGTTGGAGATACAGTTAAAATATATACGAAAGAGAAGAGGATGTTAGGTGTTAGATGTATTCAACCTTAGGTGTTCAAACTCAAGACCGGGACAAAGTAGAAAGCGATGTACCGCGACCGACTCTCAATGCCAACATACAACTTCCAAGCTTTATTGCTTAACGTCTACAACAGGCGAAGTATTGAAGCTTTGGCTCACCTAAACCCGACGACTGAATTATGTAAGTGATCCATGTGTGAAAACCAAAACAGAACAGCGCGATGACAGCCAACATTTCTATCCCCGACTGACAAACAGTAACACTGCATGCGAACTGACTTGGGTCAACGATCAAACCAGCACGGCCCGAACTGAATTTGTTGCGCTGCCATCATCGTGCGCAATTCTGGTAAAAATATAAACCCGGTATGCCGAATTGAGTATAACGAAAGCCGATGTCAAATATACACAGGGATATTTTAAAATGACTTTCAAAATGTAAAAGCAGATAGCAGACCTTTTTATAAGCAATATGAATGACTGAATGTTCACATACAAGTCGAATGACGCCGTCCATTATGCTGACAAATGGGAACTAGCTTTGCGCATGAATTCATTGACATGAATTTCGACTGCGGAGGCTTTTGGCAAGCTGAAAACAGGCACGGGCAGGTTTTAGTGGAAAAAGTAAGTGTTTTTAATGAAAACGTCGGAGTAATGGGATGAATAGCTTACACACCTCGTCCTGAATATCTTGCATATTTTCCCTCGGGTCGATTTTCATGTATTACCTTGCCAAAGGCTGGGTAATACATGAAAATCGACCCTCGGGAAAATATGCAAGATAATCAGAACTCGGAGTGTGTAACCTATATGTATAAACTGAGCAAACAAATGATTGCACCCACTTTCACTAAAACATTCATTCCCGTGTCATTTTATTCAAAATGTAAATACCATTAAAGGCCCTTCAGTTGGTTACCTGGCACACTTTTTGGATCAAAGATTTATGTTACAAGTATCACGTGACAGCCGCCAAAGTAAGGGTACCCAAAAAATCGACCTGACACAACGTCCGTTATCAATTGAAAAAATCTACACAAAATCAGAATAGGCGCAGCTTGGCAACTTTTACTTACGAGAAGAAAGCAAAAGCACGTATCTATCCAGAACAGGTTGTTTTGTGTTGATATATTGCGTATCTCGTGTGTTATTTCTATTGATGCAGGTGTGTAACGCATGAGCAGTAGAAAACGAGTGGATTTTGAGTCCATTTTGAGGAGTACCATAACAAAAAGACCTGCAATCCATCAATGCCTCAATAATGGATTGATTCGCAACTTTTAGGATCTGACGTCTACATACGAGACTTACCCTGAGTGAAATTGTGGATCACTACAGGTTTGTACTCAGATGTTATGCACTGTTGCACTGCAATCCTCCAAAACAATGTGATCGTGTTTACAAGGCTAGGAAATGCAAGCTGATGATTGTATTTACATGAAACGTTGGCAGTATTTGTAACATGTATTTGTCTGTATGTATGCAAAGTCATTATTTAAAACATTTTCCGGAAGATTGCTTATCATCTCTACAAATAATTGTAACAATGCAAAGTTTACCGGACGTCCGTCTCGTATATAAACTTGAGATCCTGAACGTTTCGAATCAATTCATTTACGCGTTTCTGAAATCTAACGCTTTTGTTCATGGACACAAAAAACTCTCTTTTTATATTTAGTCAAGTTTTGACAAAATAATTTAACATCGAGGGGGAATCGAAACGAGGGTGTGGTGTATGTGTGTGTGTCTGTGCGTGTGTGTGTGTGTGTGTGTGTGTGTGTGTGTGTGTGTGTAGAGCGATTCAGACTAAACTACTGGACCGATCTTTATGAAATTTGACATGAGAGTTCCTGGGTATGAACTCCCCGAACATTTATTTCATTTTTTTGATAAATGTCTTTGATGACGTCATATCCGGCTTTTCGTGAAAGTTGAGGCGGCACTGTCACGCCCTCATTTTTCAATCAAATTGGTTGAAATTTTGGTCAAGTAATCTTCGACGAAGCCCGGACTTCGGTATTGCATTTCAGCTTGGTGGCTTAAAAATTAATTAATGACTTTGGTCATTAAAAATCTGAAAATTGTAAAAAAAAATAAAAATTTATAAAACGATCCACATTTACGTTTATCTTATTCTCCATCATTTGCTGATTCCAAAAACATATAAATATGTTATATTCGGACTAAAAACAAGCTCTGAAAATTAAATATATAAAAATTATTATCAAAATTAAATTGTCGAAATACAATACAATACAATACAATACAATAACTTTATTAATCTCTAAAAGAGAAATTACATTGCTGAGCGTTTGTGTCCGTAATAATAACATACATAAAACATTCAAAATAAACATTTGTTCTTTGTCCTGAGAAAATATAGTACATTGGTTATCACATAAGAAAGTATATTAAAAATAAATTAACATGCATTCACCATCAACAATGCACAAAAGAAAGTCAGCACCTTGCCGGTTAATACATATTGTCTAAGAGAGTAGAATGCAAAACAAAATCAACAATACTGAAACAATACAGAACACTGACCCCGTGCATCAGAGCGACAACACCAGCATCTACCGCCCCACCTGAGAATTGAAGATGTGAATTGCAGATGGAATGAACGAATTTCTGTAGCGTGTGGATCTTGCGGTTGGTTGTCTGAATCTGTTGCTCCTGTCTGTCCGTCTACTGTCAAATTCCGGTCTGAGTGGGTGCGAGTCGTCAGCCAAAATCTTCTGTACCTTGTCAGTCAGTCGTCGTTCATGTGTTGATGTGAAATTGTCCTGCTTCCTCCCAACCACCCCACTTGCTTTCCTGATGAATTTATCTAATCTATCCCTGTCTTGCTTGTTGATGTTGCCACCCCAACACACGGAGCCAAAGTACAACACACTATTGCACGTTGAAGTGTAAAACATCTGAAGGATTTCTTGTCTGATGTTAAAAGACCTGAGTTTTCTCAAAAAGTACAGGCGAGAGTGGAGTTTCTTCACAAGGGCATCAGAGTTTGGTTTCCATGTCAACTTATTGTCTATAATCACCCCCAAATACTTATACTGCTCTACCTTCTCTACGACCTCCCCCTTGATCACTATCTCCCTGTGTACATGTTCCCCCTCCTGTTGTCCATTATCATTTCCTTTGTCTTCCCCACATTAAGCTCTAAATAGTTGTTTTCACACCACCCCACAAACCTATCTACCTCCTGCCTGTAGTCAGAGTCGTCGTCAACAGTCAGCAGTCCGGTCAGTCCAGTGTCGTCAGCAAACTTGGTTATGGGGCAGGAGTCACTAGAACTTCTGAAATCTGCTGTGTAGAGAGAAAAAAGAAAAGGTGAGAGTACTGTGCCTTGTGGTGCCCCTGTGTTTGTGCAGATTGTGTCTGAAACTGATTGCCCCCCCACCCTAACATACTGTGGCCTGTTTGTCAGGTAGTCCATAACCCAGAGGATGGTGGCTGCTGGGACATTCATGCTAAAAAGCTTCTCCGCCATTAAATGAGGCTGTATAGTATTAAAAGCGCTGGAAAAATCAAAGAACATCAAGCGAATATAAGAGCCAGGCTTTTCTAAATGAGAGTTCCTGATTCCAAAAACATATACATATGATATGTTTAGATTAAAAACACGCTCAGAAAGTTAAAACAAACAGAGGTACAGAAAAGCGTGCTATCCTTCTTAGCGCAACTACTACCCCGCTCTTCTTGTCAATTTCACTGCCTTTGCCATGAGCGGTGGACTGACGATGCTACGAGTATACGGTCTTGCTGAAAAATGGCATTGCGTTCAGTTTCATTCTGTGAGTTCGACAGCTACTTGACTAAATATTGTATTTTCGCCTTACGCGACTTGCTTATTGCTCATGCGCTCCACACCTGCGTCAATTGAAATGACATAACACAAGTGATACGCAAGATAGCAAACAAAAAAACCTGTTCTGGATAGATAATTGATTTGGCTTTCATAGTGCCAAGTTAAAGGCACAGTAAGCCTCCCGTAAACCATCACAGATACGGTCAGGCTTTTACACACGGTACAAACACCCTTCCATTTAAATGCTCACCAAACGGCAACATCCTAGGTGCCCTACGTAAAGAGCGAGCAATTTTGAAATAATTCATTTTTCGGATTGTGTCAGAGACAATCGGACCGTGATGCGTTTTGGCGCTAGACCTAACTTTTAAAATCTAGATAATAAATTGACAGCTTGTTATAAACATTCTTAAATCATGAAATAATTATGTTTTCATCAAGATTAAGATTAGTACATTTCGAAGTTTTGAAAGTGTGAAAAAAACCACGCCAGGAAGCAGGGTCACGCAAGGTCGTGGTTCTCGTAGCAGACGACGGTTTATGCCTATTTCCAGTTCCTCTGAACAGTCAAAAGCCATCGCTAGAGTTCTTGTGAACCTCAACCGTTCGTTTCGTGCATAGTCAGAGGTACATAATAACGTGCTATTGCAGATAAGCTCACATCGAGTCGCATTCAAATTACTAACTGACGACTACATTGTGAAAAAGGGAAACTGGATCACACGGGTTCACGATGGCTCAGGGGTAAGATAAACCACACAAAAACACATTCTTTGAAAACTGCTCGCTCTTTACGGAGGGCACCTAGGATTTTCTCAAGCGGTGAGTGTTTAAATGAAAGGGTGTTTGTACTGTGTGTAAAAGCCTGACAGTATCTGTGATGGTTTACGGGAGGCTTACTGTGCCTTTGAGCCTATTCTGATTTTGTGTCGATTTTTTAATTGGTACCTTACGTTTTTGTAAGGTCGATTTTGGGGGTACCCTTACTTTGGCGACGGTCACGTGATACCTATACCAGAACTCGTTAATCCATCAATAATCGATAGCCCAGTGAAGGGCCTTTAATTGCATATACATTTTCAATGACATGACAGGGGAATGAACGTTTTAGTTGGGCTACGAAAATGGGCGCAATAATTTGTTGGCTCAGTTTAGATAGAAAAACAGGTTTTCAACAAAGGGTCGTTTGAAAGTGGCATTTTTGAAGTTGGTAATTTAATGGGGCCGAAGGTGTATTTGTCATATTCTGATTTTAAAACCCAGATATTCTTGGGCACATTTACTTTTTCTTGAATTTGAAGGGATAATGAAATCTGTCAGAAACGCCTTCATTTAAAAATTGATTTGTATTACCACTTGCCTGTTGGTGAATTAAGTGAATGGAAATGTACTTTTCAAAAGTGATGTGAAACATCTTTATTCTCGCCTTGTAATTCATGATTATGTGTGAAACTCTATTGGGAAATGGTCTCAAAAAGTGAAATTATCTCTGAATGTTAATTGTTGTTATGTATGAAGGTTATTAAAACAACGCAGGACTCGCACCTTTGATGGCTACAGTACATACTTTTGTAGAGAAAATTACCAACACAACGCTTATTATTCTTTATGATACAAGATACAAGATACAAGATACAAGAAATTTTATTGTCCTCATCAATACAAGGAAATTTGGCATGTGTGTGGCAAGACATAATACACTGATACATAGACATTTACAAAGCAACAACTGAAGTTCAATATCAACACACCCTTACGCACACATACCCACTACTTCAGACACACAGGCTACATGTGCCCCTCGGACGTACGCAACCCACAATTCACCCAGCCATACAACTCCACATGCACTTACTCATTCATGCAGCACTCTAGCGCCCGGCCATGCACAACTCACACACTGGAACCCTCATACGGCTACATATGACACCCGCACAAACATTACAGCCTCAAACATCGTACTAAATCTACAACTAACAAGCATACATCCACTATCAAACACCGAATACATCATCACATATTACATCATAACATATATTGCATTATAACACACGCATAAACATTACAACATCAAACATCGTACTATAATCTACAACTAACAAACAATCATACACTATCAAACACCACATATATCATCGTACATTAAATTACATCATACCCCCCCACCCCCCCACCCCACCATACATTCACAATCGACACAGAATACATCATCATACATATACATTACATCATAACCCCCATACATACGCAATCAACACATAGTACATCATCATACATTACATTACATCATAACCCCCCCCCCCCCCCCATCATACAAAGTAAACAGACGTCAACATTTCACTCTTACCCCCCCCCCCCCCCTCGCCAATCACACGTCCTCTACTCGACCATCGCTCACACCTACTACACACCACCCATAGTCCTCCAAGTCACAGTTCACAGCACTCATTGTTCTTCCGCAGTCACAGTTCACATCACCCATAGTCCTCACATCACAGTTCACATCACCCATAGTCCTCACAGTCAAATTTTACAGCACTCAAGTCTATCTAGCATACTGTCACATTCACAGGGACTGGTTGTAGAGTCGTACAGCCATCGGGAGGAACGAGTCCCTCATCCGGTTCGTCCTGGCCCGCCAGCACCTCAAACGGCGTGATGACTCACGCGTGGGCTCGCACGATGCGAGCGCCTGGTGCAGAGGGTGGCGGTCGTCAGAGCGGATCATGCTCAGCTTCTTCAGCGCCACACTCGGGAATCGAGTGCTGAGAGGCTGAAGCTCAGAGCCAATGATGGAGCCTGCTCTCTTCACAATCTTCTCCAACCTTTCCATGTCGCCTTTCTTTGCACTGCTGTGGTAGCAGAGCTGGTTGAAGGAGACGACACTCTGAATAGTCGCCTGGTAGAAGAGGTGGAGGATCTGTGGGTCGACGTGGAACTGCCGCAGCTTCCTCAGGAAGAAGAGCCTCTGGTTTGCCCGCTTGCACACGGCGTCCACGTTTGGCGACCAGTCGAGCTGGTTGTTGATGATGATGCCCAGATACTTGTAGGTATCCACCATCTCGACTGGTTCGCCATTGATGATGATGGGGTCGACGGCGGACTTGGTTCGTCGGAAGTCCATGATGAGTTCCTTCGTCTTGCTCACGTTGAGCTCCAGGAAGTTGTCGTCGCACCACTGCACCAGCTCCTCCACTGCGTGTCTGTACGCCGATTCGTCGTTCTTCAGGATGAGACCTGACAGGGGTGTGTCGTCTGCAAACTTCAGCAGCAGGTTGACAAGATCCCTGAGGCGACAGTCGGCGGTGTACAGCGTGAAGAGCGTGGGAGACAGCAAGCAGCCTTGGGGGGCGCCTGTATTGGTGGTGACAGCCTCGGACAAGACTTGTCCAATACGGACCCGCTGGGTTCGCTTCGTAAAGGCTGTTCTTAACCAGACGAACCATTGGTTCGCCGAACTAAGGTTCGCGAACCATGGTTTGTGTCTTAACTGGGTGAACTTGTTCGGCAAACTCAAGGACTAGTTCGTCCAGTTAAGACACGAAACCTGGATCGCCGACAAACGAGGGAAGCTCACTCCGAGTCGACAATAAAAGCAAGTAAGTTATTCCCCTTCCAAAAATGGCTGCCTCCAAGACGAAATCACCGATTGAGTGGTAACTCCGTGCTGGTTGTCGATTTGGGTCTCTCCTTCCTACTTGATCATGGTGCACGAAGCCTGGTAATCTTGAACTTTAGTGTGTTAAATTCATAGCTCAGAATCGAGTGGCATACTTTACTTATTTTAGATCCAAGTACCTGTAATCAAGCCCAAGAACATTTATCATGAAATTAATTGACGGATTAAGCTCCAAACCTAAGCATAATTAATTAATTTGGTTGTTTGATCGGCGAAAATGGCGTAGGTTGTCAACCAAGGGACTTCAATTACACGACAAAGTTGCCTCCCCTGTCCGCTGACACGGATAATTCCTTCTTTGACGCATGTAATTTGTAAACAAAATGCATTCGTACCAGAGTACGCTATGATTCGTACAGTTCATCGGAGTTCATTCCGTGACTTTAAAGGGATCTAAAAGACTTGTTATGATTACAAGTGCAGGTTCTCCAAATTTGGAGGCTTGAATGCCTCTGAATTATGAGCTATGAATTTAACACATTAAAGTTCAAGATTACCCGAAGCCTTCTATGTCATTTACCCTCCTGGGTTAAAGGTTATAAATTGATTCGAGAAAATAACATGACTGGTATGGACTGATCATTGTGTCTACCGTGGAGCCATCGGGGTTCTATGGGAAATGCTACACAAAAAAACTTGCCTGTGAAAAGGGAAAGACGGTGACCAAAAATAAATGATGATAGCGACATTTCTAATTGTGGATCAGCAGAGTCGAGAAGCATACATGATGTTTACCAAAGTGTGTGTGCGTGTCTGTCTGTCCACGTGTGTGTTTGAGCTCTTTTCGGTACAGAATATGAGTTTGGGGATTGAGTGAAGAGGGAGACCTAAAAAAAAAAATACTCGGGATTTTGGTTCTTTTTATCACAATTCAGTCTGTTTTAATTTTCAAGTTATATCAGCAATTTTCTATTTGCACTGATACACTGGAATCCCTTGTGGATGTATTGCTTTAAGGCGAAGTGCGCCACTGAAATTTAGAGTGATGGGACTTAAACAGCCATTTTGAGTTGTTAGCAGTTTTGCACCTTTCAATCTGTCTACTTTCATGAAATGCATATGATTACACTATACAAATTCATCAAAGTCTCTAAAAACATATTTCATTGCACCAACCCGGCGAATTTTTCTGTCTTTTCATTCACTCTTCCGATAAAAATTCCGATTTTCAACCCTTGACAACAGACATTTCTGCTCGCCCAACGCGGGAACGTCGTATACCGTTTGAACAGCAGTTCTCTCCCCTGTGTCATTCGGCGGTTATTTTCGGTTAAATATGGATTCTCCTGGGGAAACCCCCCTATTTTTCAAACAAGCAAACCACAGACACTTTCCATATACGGGGGTATGACGTAAATACCTGGCCACGATTGGTCAGATAGGCTCGCGTGGCTTTTCGCGTTTTAAAAGTCGTCTGCTCACCGCGTTTAGTTTTCGACTGAGTTTGCTTAGAAAAATGGCACGTGTGAAAAGATCAACGCTCCGAAAAACACATCATAAAGGCAAGTGTACGAGAAGACAACAACTGAAGAGTTGCAGAGACAAGAGAACAACTAAAACACAATCGGTGACCAAGCGCACACAAACTGGATCGACCGCTGTGGCATGCAGATCAATTTCTGCGTCAGGACTGAGAGTGTGTTCTTGGCGGTTTGACGCGAAAACAATTCAAGACGAACACATAGGCCTACACAGCAGCCACTGGTCAAAAGCGACAGGTCCAGAGGCTTCCCAAACAAGGAGATGTCTTGTTGATTTGGAAACCTTTGATGGTATTGACTTGTAAACGAACTTTGTTGTCCGCAACGTAAACAGCCAACGCTGTCACCATGCCCAGACTCAAAACAGAGACACGGCCTTGCAGTGTACGCGCATGTGAGGAAGTTGTTCCAGGTACCGCTGGATACCTTGCCTCCAAAGAAAGCGGTCAAACGGATTATGGTCTCATCAGGCAAGCCGTTTATTCGTCCAGACTCCTTGATATGTGGGCTAGGTGCTCAACAATTTAACAAATTTTGTGAAAGTTTAGATTTGGTAGGCATGGATCACAAAACCTTCCAGAAGAAAGCTGATAAACTCTATCAACGACTTGATGTAGATCTACTGGAGGAGAAAGTATTCAGTGAGGCTGTCCGTCAGGTCAGACAGATACACGCAACGCACAATGGAATGACACTGTCTGATGATGGTGTTCTTGATATCAGTGTAAGCTACGACGGATCATGGCTGACCAGGGGGCACTCGTCCCACATTGGAATAGGGTGTGCTGTAGTCTAGACGTGCTGACTGGAATTTGCTTTGACGCTCATGTTATGTGCAACTACTGTCATACGTTTGCCAGACAACTGGAAACAAACTTCTCCAGGAGAAACCCCTGGAGTATGCTGCCTGGCTGGTAAAACAACTGGACATCTGTGACAAGAATTTTGCAGGTGAGTGCGTAGATCTAAACAGTATGTGTGTATGGTGCGCTTGTGAAGACGTTTGTTGAAATGGGATGATAGTGTGTTGTGTTTGAATTTTACATAGATCTGTAAGTGTTTGTGAAAATGTGTGTCAGTGTTTTGTGTGCGCTGTCTATGTGAAGTGTACGTGTGTGTGTGTGTGTGTGTGTGTCTGTGCGTGTTTGTGTATTTGTGTGTGTTTGGGTACTAATCCATGCATAGTAATACATGTACTGAACAAAAACAATGATAGCGTCTATGTTGGTAGATCTGTGGCTGATTGCCGTGTGTGTGTGTGTGTGTGTGTGTGTGTGTGTGTGTGTGTGTGTGTGTGTGTGTGTGTGTGCATGTATGTGTGCATGCATGTGTGTGTGAGTGTTTGGGTACTAATCCATGCATAGTTATACATGTACTGAACAAAAGCAATAATAGCGTCTATGTTGGTAGATATGTGGCTGATTGCCTTTTGTGTGTGTGTGTGTTTGTGTGTGTTTGTGTGTTTGCTATTCAGTGGCTGACTTTGACTGAAACGGTGGTTTTATTTTTAGGTTCCAGTGGCATCATGGAAGTCGAGGCGGCTCGGGTTCTGTGGGGCAGGTCAGTGTCGCAGCACAATCTGCGATACACAGTTATCCTGTCAGACGGTGACACAAAAACCTTCCAGGAACTTTCCAAAATAAAGCCTTATGGAGATCAAGTAACCATCGAAAAAGAAGAGTACATCAATCACGTTTCCAAGCGTCTTGTAACAGCGCTTCGCAACCTTGTGACAGACTGCCGCAAAAAAGGAATCACTTTGGGAGGGCGAGGGTATGATCAGCTGACTCTGAATACAATCAGGAAGTTGACGATATATTATAATCGGGCAATTAGGGGGGGGGGGGGGGGGGTAAGACAGTTGCAGACATGAAACGGGCAGTGATGGCATCTCTGCGTCACGGCTTCTCAACAGATGACAAGCCACAGCATGACTTGTGCCCCCATGGTGCCGCGTCATGGTCCTTCTACCAGCCCCCAGGACCACATGCAAAACTCGTCCATACACCTCTCAACTTCAAAAAGCTGAATCCTCCTCTAGAACCAGTTTACCAGAGACTGACGAAAGATCAACTGCTTCAGAGATGTGTGTCAGGAAAAACCCAAAACTCTAACGAGTGTCTCCACAGCAGCGTTTGGGTTCGCTGCCCCAAGGACAAATTTGCATGCAAAAATCGCGTACGGTTTGCAGTCGTCACAGGGGCTAGGGAATTCAATTTTGAACCAGCGGCTGCTCTCAACACTGCACAGTTCTACGGCTTTACAACAGGCTGTAACATGAAAAGACTAAACAAGGCTAGGAGTGTAAAAGGGTTCTTGGCAGCCTCAGGTTCAAGAAAGATCAGCTAAACAGAGACGCGACACTGTGCGTGCAGCTAAACTCAAAAGACAGGATGAGCTCATTAGACTACAAGGGGGTGCAGCATATGCTGCTGGGCAGTTTTAGGTAAGCCTGTAGTTACCAGGTGTCTGTGAAAAATACCTGAACTATGTTAACATTGATTTGGGGTGAATAAAAGAGCTTTGAAATGTTCTCGGCCTTGTTTCTCTGTTCAGCGTTTTTGCATGACCTGCTTTCTAGGAAACTGTTTTTCTTCAATCCAGCTGTTCAGAATGCAATGAAACTTAAGGGACATGCTTATCAGAGGACAACCTGTGGAATGACAACAGGAATTTTCTTTAAATTAATAAATAACTGTTCAGGCGGGTCATATTTACTAAAATTGTGCTGAAAAACATGATAATTCATCTAAAAAAAATATTTTATCAGAACTATTCATCCTAGGAAAAATCCCTGTTGTCATTCCACAACTATGGACTCCTACATCCTACATACAAAAAATCACATTCCTATGATTTAAGGGGAAGCTAAAAAACGTGTTCCTAGCAACCCATTTTGGCAGTTGGAGATTGCCGTTTCCATGGTAACGGACAGTGACGGTACTGAAAACGTTATCCGTTTTGAAATCGTATATGCCTTACCACTTCATAAACATATAACATTAGCCTATGGTAGAAGTAAATACAAATTTAGATTTTAGTGGCTCCCTTTGCCTTAAGAGTGTACAAATAGTACTACTGAACCAAAATCATCCTGTTTCTTTACGTTTTGAGCAATTCAATTGGTCTTGGTTTTTGTTGACTCACATGCAAAGCAAAAGTGAGTCTATGTACTCACCCGAGTCGTCCGTCCGTCCGTCCGTCCGTCCGGACGTCCGTCCGGAAAACTTTAACGTTGGATATTTCTTGGACACTATTCAGTCTATCAGTACCAAATTTGGCAAGATGGTGTATGATGACAAGGCCCCAAAAAACATACATAGCATCTTGACCTTGCTTCAAGGTCAAGGTCGCAGGGGCCATAAATGTTGCCTAAAAAACAGCTATTTTTCCCATTTTTCCCATTTTCTCTGAAGTTTTTGAGATTCAATACCTCACCTATATATGATATATAGGGCAAAGTAAGCCCCATCTTTTGATACCAGTTTGGTTTACCTTGCTTCAAGGTCAAGGTCACAGGAGCTCTTCAAAGTTGGATTGTATACATATTTTGAAGTGACCTTGACCCTGAACTATGGAAGATAACTGTTTCAAACTTAAAAATTATGTGGGGCACATGTTATGCTTTCATCATGAGACAAATTTGTTCACATATGATCAAGGTCAAGGTCACTTTGACCCTTATGAAATGTGATCAAAATAAGGTAGTGAACCACTAAAAGTGACCATATCTCATGGTAGAAAGAGCCAATAAGCACCATTGTACTTCCTATGTCTTGAATTAACAGCTTTGTGTTGCATGACCTTGGATGACCTTGACCTTGGGTCAAGGTCACATGTATTTTGGTAGGAAAATGTGTAAAGCATGTGAGTCGTATGGGCTTTGCCCTTCTTGTTTTTAAAACATTTGATTCCTCTTCATTCTTCTCAAAAAAAAGCTTTCATTGCGATAAACAAAACATTACTGGATAGACGTTTTCTTGGAGAACGTCTGTATTAGCAAGCATTTAAAGTAGGAGGACGATATGGAACGTACGATAAAAGGATGTGCTTTAGCTTTCTGTCTCATCATTTATAAATGTTGCCCTTCAATCACACACACACACACACACACACACTTTTGATCCAGCTCCAACCATATTTCATAAGGCTTTATTCAGGGTTGTCTCTTGTTCTTAAACATCCGATTTCTAAGCACACGTCTGTGCTGAGAATATGAACATGAACCGATATGAACATCAATGTCAGCCGCCTTTTTATTATGAAATAATGTTCATTTGTGTTCCAAACACTTCCGAAGAATACTTGTTGGTGTGTCTTCAGTCGCCCTGACATCATCACAACTCGACCCTGTCCTGCAAAAATACAAATATATACAGGGTGACACCCAAACATTCAACCCAAACAAATGCTTATTTCTTTTACATCTGTTGACCGAATTAGTTATCTTTCTTTTTTTCTTTCTTTTTTTTTTGTGGTCCCTGTCCTGTCCTGTCTTGTCTTGTCATGCCTTGTCTTGTCTTGTCATCCCTCTATTGGCCTACTGGCAACCTTTTCCTAACTTGTCTTGTCTTGCCATGTCTTGTCTTGTCTTGTCTTGTATTGTATATACATTTAGCATACATTTGGGTAAAGGTTTGCGAACAGGTAAGGGGTGTAAGAGAGAGAGAGAGAGACAGAGACAGAGACAGAGACAGAGATGGTGGTGGTCTATGTTACATTACACAGGTCAACACAGTTGCAAGTTCATAGGTTAAAGGCTGCCCTTTTCGTAGCGTTCATTAATTAATTCCTATTGTTTACATGTGCCAATAATGTTATAAAACTGTACCTAAGGGGATATAATAACGATTGGCTGTAGCTTTCGAAAACAGAAAAAATTATTTCAGTATTGCAAAGTGGTGTTGATAGTGTCGAATGTAAACAGAACAGTCTCAAAGTGAAAGTGGATGTTTTCCGGAAATTGCGAAGTTAACAAGAATACAGAAAAGCACGCTTTCCTGCTTAGCACAATCCGCTACCGCGCTAATCTGGCGTGTCAATATCACTACGTTTTGCACGTGGAAGGTGAGCGATTTCCTTCACGCGGGGATTGACGAAGCTGTACTGTCTGTGTTGACGGTCTAAAAATAGCCCAAGCCCTGGAGAACTGTTTCTAAAGATAGCAATAAACTTTATTAAGAATTGATTATTTCTTGTAATTGGTATAATGACTTCAAACCTAAAACTTTGCAGGAAGCTTAATTTATACATCCCCGCAACGATGGGAAAAGCCCTGGAAGTAAGTAAACTAATTAAATAGGACTTTGTCAGCCTTTAAATGAGGGGTTATTGTGTATAGTGAGGAAATAATTTTCTGATGTATTTTTAATTCATTATTGGTGTTTTATGCAAAACGTTCGGTCAATATTGAAAGTTAAAAAAAAAAGTACTGCCCTCACATTAATACGAAGGCGGGATCACAGCTGGATAAGAAAAGGTACGGCAATTTCGACCCGGAGGTCTCTTTCAGGGCGCACAGAGGATGAGACAACACAGGAGGAAAAAAAGCCACAGATAATAGCACACGGAAGGAACGATTACAGCAGTTATAATTAAATTACTTTGTGGGTCAGGGTTTTTTTAGGAGTACAGGGGAAACCCCTTTTAAGACCTTAAAAAATGTGAGAAAATCAAGTCTTAAAATGGAAGGGGTCTAAAAATGGGGGTAATTTACAGAGGTTATGAACAGAACATCTTCTTCTTCTTCAGCGTTCCAGAAATTCTGGTGACGTGTGAGCTTGTTTGCCCATTTGGGTTCCCCACACTATACTCTGAGAGCATAGTCAGCTTCACTCCGCTTTCGTTGAGTAGGCATGCTGGGTATTTTCGTGTTTCCATAACCCACCGAACTCCGACATGGTTTACAGGATCTTTTCCGTGCGCACTTGGTCTTGTGCTTGCGTGTACACACGAAGGGGATTAAGTCACTAAGCAGGTCTGCACATAAGTTGACCTGGGAGATCGGAAAAATCTCCACTCTGAACCCACCAGACGGCAGCGACCGGGATTCGAACTCACGACCTCCCGATTAGGAGGCCGACGTCTTACCACTGCACGCCACTTCACCCGTAACAGAACATCTCAAGAAGCAAGATCTTAAAAAGGAGGAAGTCTGAAATGAATGGGTCCGAAAGGGGGGTTTACCTGTATGTATTAGGACTGGGTGGCCGAGTGGTAACGCACTTGCGCTCGGAAGCGAGAGGTTGCGAGTTCGACCCTGGGTCAGGGCGTTAGCAATTTTCTCCCCCCTTTCCTAACCTAGGTGGTGGGTTCAAGTGCTAGTCTTTCGGATGAGACGAAAAACCGAGGTCCCTTCCGTGTACACTACATTGGGGTGTGAACGTTAAAGATCCCACGATTGACAAAAGGGTCTTTCCTGGCAAAATTGTATAGGCATAGATAAAAATGTCCACCAAAATACCCGTGTGACTTGGAATAATAGGCCGTGAAAAGTAGGATATGCGCCGAAATGGCTGCGATCTGCTGGCCGATGTGAATGCGTGATGTATTGTGTAAAAAAATTCCATCTCACACGGCATAAATAAATCCCTGCACCTTGAATATGTGCGCGATATAAATTGCATAAAAATAAAAAATAAAATCAAAAATCAAAAAATCCCTGCGCTTAGAACTGTACCCACGGAATACGCGCGATATAAGCCTCATATTGATTGATTGAATAAGACCACCCCTGACATGCGGCACATACCAAATATCTACAAGTGCTTTGTGTGAACAGTAAAAAAAATTGTTTTCCTTTTTGCAAATTCATTTCATTAAACACAACAACAACAAAATTCATCAAATTCCAGCTGAGCAGAACGGCTTTCACAATTGTGACCCTCCACCACGAAATGAGTCGCATGTCACCTGGCGCGGTTCTGCGCTAGGCTTAATATAAGTCCGGGGAGTGTCTGGTAACAGTGCGTGGGTCACCTTAGTCACAGGCTTATAACTCAAACAGTTTTTGCTCTTTTCTAAAACGGTTTTCACCACTGAATAGAGCATAAAAAACTCTTTATGAAAATGTACAAATATGAAAATCATGCAAAGGTGATATGCGACTCATTCCGTGGTGGAGGGTCACAATTATCACTGGGCCTTTACAGGCATGTTCCTCACCACATTACCCAGCATATCAGACACCACATGTTTGACTAGGTTTTTACATGGGAACAACAAGACTATACAGGATGGTAAAAAAAAACTCCCTATTTTCTTTTTAATCACATTTTTGACTGCGAAAAAAAAAAGAGATCAAAAAGGAAATAGGGCGCTTTTTTTTAGACACCCCTTTTTACGTCCAGCTTCTTTTGGTGGAGATTCAAGTTACAGACACATGTGAAATTCATTGAGCAAAACGGTTCCCACTATGCACTGCCACAGAACACAACCAGGTTATTAATGTGCGGTACAGTGTATAATTATGTTTGTGAAACCCAACTCCTGTGATATGAGAGGGTAAATTTACATAGTGCAATATCATATTTGACTGTATCCCTTTTATGTTTTATGTTTTATGTGTGTCGTCCTATACAATTGTTGTTATAATCGTTTACAGGCAGACAGGGTGTGCCGAAGAAAAATTTCCATTTTTATGTAATATTTTAATGGACAATAAAGTGCTGTTATTGTTATTGTTATTGTTAAAAAAAAAGTAAAAGGATGCCCTTCTTTTGTTTAATTGGAGCATCTATGATGTCTGACATTTTGGTTCTAACGGTAAGCAACGTATGTTTAGACTCTAATAAGGACAGTTTGTCTTGTCAAAAGCCTCATGCATATTCCTTCCTCCCCATGCAAGACTTTATTTTATTTGAATATCTGCCTTTATAGTACAAAAATCAAATAAAAAGGTCGCACCCTGCGCATAGCGACAAAAATCGCAATTTTACCAAGAAAACCTCACACTCTTTATGTGGAGAAAGACCCTGACTGTTGCAGTATGTTATGCATTTGAAAACATCTGAAATTGTGTACTTGAATTCTACAGTTTGATCAGTTCTGTGTGTTTAAAAAGTTACCTTGATCATTCTGACATGCTCTTGCTCAAATCACATCCCAGACAATATTGTAGACTCCATTGATAGACGCTGTGGTGCATGGGAGAACTGCATTCTGAGGAAACGAAAAAAATATACACTGAGGAAGAACAGTCACAACAACATTTGCAGCAGCAACAGGCTATATAATTTTATTCAAAGAACACTTAAATAAGGTAAAATGAAAATCAGTGTTGTGTCAGTAAATTTGATTTGGGGGAGATGGAAGGATTGGGGTGGGGGTTTAGAGGCGGGGATAGAAGGATAGCTGGGAACCGGGGAAGGTGGGGTGGCTAACACAGTTTGATCATGTAATGACTGGTACAATGTTTAATATATCTAAAAAGGCAGCAACTCTGTAATGCATTATGTGAACCAACTTCTCCATAAACTAAATAAAGATCAGTAAAAGTTACCTCTTTCATTCTGGAATCTTTTTGGTCCCATCACAGCTCAGACGCAGACTCAATGGACAGATACTGCAATGATGAAAAAAACACCAGCATTTTAAGGGAAAACAAGAATTATGCAGAGAGAAAAAACAGTAATGAGTAAGAACAACAGCAGCAGCAGCAGCAGACTCAATACTCTTACTCTACATAACACTCTCACTGAATGACTGATTCAGTAACTAAATCCCAGTGAAGTGCAAGTGATCAAAATTACTGATGTAAAAACAGAGAGAGAGAGAGAGAGAGAGAGAGAGAGAGAGAGAGAGAGAGAGAGAGAGAGAGAGAGAGAGATAGAGAGAGAGAGAGAGAGAGAGAGAGACAGAGACAGACAGAGACAGACAGACACAGACAGACAGACAGGCAGAGACAATGCGAATGTGTGTGTGTGTGTGTGTGTGTGTGTGTGTGTGTGTGTGTGTGTGTGTGTGTGTACATGGGAAATGCAGTGCCATTGAAAACAAACACTTGCTTCATTTAAATATCAACAGTTATACAACATAAGAGGCACTAGAAAAGTTGTACATGAAAATAAATGTTGCTCTTGCTGATGGAAAAAGAGCAGGGGGAGAGGGTCGATGTTGCTTGCACTTGCAGATAATTATGCACTAACATCCAGCTGTTTTTCTGGGTGTACTGTAACCCTGTAATGTTTAAGCAGAAATGTTTGTGGATCACGTTATGCTTCTGCTTTTAGATCAGTTTGAGTATTTGCAATATTACCTGGATCATTGCGGCATCCTCTTGATCACATCACATTTAACACTTTAACCAATATAGACTCCATGGGCAGACGCTGAAGTTATTACAAGGGCATTCTGAAAAATGACAATACAAATGCAGAGATGTAGAACTTTACATTACACTTACAGAAGCAACAACCAGAGAGCTGATTTATACAGGTAGAGAGAGAGAGAAAGAGAAGAAGAAGTAAAAGATAACAAGTCGCGTAAGGCGAAATTACTACATTTAGTCAAGCTGTGGAACTCACAGAATGAAACTGAACGCACTGCATTTTTTCACAATGACCGTAGTCCGCCGCTCGTGCAAAAGGCATTGATATTGATGAGCCTATTTAGCGCGGTAGTGGTTGCGCTGTACTGCATAGCACGCTTTTCTGTATCTCTCTTCGTTTTAACTTTCTGAGCGTGTTTTTAATCCAAACATATCATATCTATATTTTTTTGGAATCAGGAACCGACAAGGAATAAGCTGAAATTGTTTTTAAATCGATTTCAGAAATGTGATTTTAATCATAATTTTCTCATTTTTTTCAGAGCTTGTTTTAAATCCAAATATAACATATTTATATGTTTTTGGAATCAGAAAATCATGAAGAATAAGACGAACGTAATTCGGATCATTTTATAAAAAAAATAATTTTAATTACAATTTTCAGAGTTTTAATGACCAAAGTCATAAATTAATTTTTCAGCCTCCAAGCTGAAATGCAATACCAAAGTCCGGCCTTCGTCGAAGATTGCTTGGCCAAAATTTCAATCAATATTTATTGAAAAATGATGGTGTGACAGTGCCGCCTCAACTTTTTACAAAAAGCCGGATATGACGTCATCAAAGAAATGTATCCACAGAATGAAAAAAACGTCTGGGCATATCATACCCAGGAACTCTCATGTAAAATTTCATAAAGATCGGTTCAGTAGTTTACTCTGAATCGCTCTACACACACACACGCACAGACACACACACACACACACACACACACACACACACACACACACACACACACACACACATACACCACGGCCTTCGTCTCGATTCCCCCTCTATGTTAAAACATAGTCAAAACTTGACTAAATGTAAAAAGGGTCTGGGGATATCATACCCAGGAACTATCATGTAAAATTTCATAAAGATCGGTCCAGTAGTTTTCTCTGAATCGCTCTACACACACACACGCACAGACACACACACACACACACACACACACACACACACATACACACACACACACACACACACCACGACCCTCGTCTCGATTCCCCCTCTATGTTAAAACATTTAGTCAAAACTTGACTAAACGTAATGAAGGGTGACTGGGAAAGGCACGGACTTAATCCATATTCTTGCCGACTGAACTGGGCTTGAGGCCTTCTCAAAGGGGGGCAATAGACCTCTTAGTTAGTAGTTTTTATGAAGAAAACATTTGCATGCATGCCTGAATTTTTATATTTAGTCAAGTTTTGACTAAATATTTTAACATCGAGGGGGAATCGAAACGAGGGTATGGTGTATGTGTGTGCGTGTGTGTGCGTGTGTGTGTGTGTGTAGAGCGATTCAGACTAAACTACTGGACCGATCTTTATGAAATTTGACATGAGAGTTTCTGGGTATGAAATCCCCAGACGTTTCTTTCATTTTTTTGATAAATGTCTTTGATGACGTCATATCCGGCTTTTCGTGAAAGTTGAGGCGGCACTGTCATGTCCTCATTTTTCAACCAAATTGGTTGAAATTTTGGTCAAGTAATCTTCGACGAAGCCCGGGGTTCGGTATTGCATTTCAGCTTGGTGGCTTAAAAATTAATTAATGACTTTGGTCATTAAAAATCGGAAAATTGTAAAAAAAATTAAAAATTTATAAAACGATCCAAATTTACGTTTATCTTATTCTCCATCATTTGCTGATTCCAAAAACATATAAATATGTTATATTCGGATTAAAAACAAGCTCTGAAAATTAAATATATACAAATTATTATCAAAATGTTTTTTTCGAAATCGTTTTAAAAACACTTTCATCTTATTCCTTGTCGGTTCCTGATTCCAAAAACATATAGATATGATATGTTTGGATTAAAAACACGCTCAGAAAGTTAAAACGAAGAGAGGTACAGAAAAGCGTGCTATCCTTCTCAGCGCAACGAATATCCCGCTCTTCTTGTCAATTCCACGGGCACTGCCTTTGCCACGGGCGGTGGAGTGACGATGCTACGAGTATACGGTCTTGCTGCGTTGCGTTGCGTTCAGTTTCATTCTGTGAGTTCGACAGCTACTTGACTAAATATTGTATTTTCGCCTTACGCGACTTGTTTAATTTTTTTTAACAAAATGTAATAGTCCCGCTACCCTCAATCAACTGGTGCAACGGAATCTGACAATAACTGAACAGATCGTGAGATATAGGGGGAAATTGAAGTACAAAGGGGTCCGAAATGAGCTATACCACTTACAAACACGCATACACTGGTTGTGTATCTCATATAAAGTCGGGGTAAAACCCGGGAACAATCCCTTTATGGCTTTGCCGTGAGGGCGCAAATGGAATTCTCTCTCGCCACGCTTCTTGTTGAGTACAGGAGCCGGTTTCATGGACTCGCAGTGGTCACTCTTACTCTTGACTAAATGTAACAAGTCGCGTAAGGCGAAAATACAATATTTAGTCAAGTAGCTGCCATTTTTCAGCAAGACCGTATACTCGTAGCATCGTCAGTCCACCGCTCATGGCAAAGGCAGTGAAATTGACAAGAAGAGCGGGGTAGTAGTTGCGCTAAGAAGGATAGCACGCTTTTCTGTACCTCTCTTTGTTTTAACTTTCTGAGCGTGTTTTTAATCCAAACATATCATATATATATGTTTTTGGAATCAGGAACCGACAAGGAATAAGATGAAAGTGTTTTTAAATTGATTTCGACAATTTAATTTTGATAATAATTTTTATATATTTAATTTTCAGAGCTTGTTTTTAATCCGAATATAACATATTTATATGTTTTTGGAATCAGCAAATGATGGAGAATAAGATAAACGTAAATTTGGATCGTTTTATAAATTTTTATTTTTTTTTACAATTTTCAGATTTTTAATGACCAAAGTCATTAATTAATTTTTAAGCCACCAAGCTGAAATGCAATACCAAAGTCCGGGCTTCGTCGAAGATTACTTGACCAAAATTTCAACCAATTTGGTTGAAAAATGAGGGCGTGACAGTGCCGCCTCAACTTTCACGAAAAGCCGGATATGACGTCATCAAAGACATTTATCAAAAAAATGAAAACAAAAATGTTCGGGGATTTCATACCCAGGAACTCTCATGTCAAATTTCATAAAGATCGGTCCAGTAGTTTAGTCTGAATCGCTCTACACACACACACACACACGCACACACGCACGCACGCACACACACACGCACATACACCACGACCCTCGTTTCGATTCCCCCTCGATGTTAAAATATTTAGTCAAAACTTGACTAAATATAAAAAAGAGAGCATAGAAAGAGAGAGGGGGTGGGGGATGGGGCAAAGGGAGTGTGTAATGTGACGTGAGGAAGGGGAAGAGCAATGGAAAATGAAACTCTCAGTACTTTTAATTTATATTAACAGTTATGGAACTATTTGAGCACTCCCCATAACCACAAACAAAGTACAGACGGCAACATATGTTGCACGGAAGGGTGGGGGTAGTTGGACTGGAGAGTGTTGTTATTGGTTTAGGGTGGTGCTGGGGCGGAGTGTGTATGTAACTTGATAATAATAAGCATGATCAGTTAGAGCTAACAACTATCTTGATCTTCACAGACATAAATTGCACAATGATTTCACCAGCATGTACCTTTATTTTTGCCCTTGAGTTAGGTGGAAGACAATGTTGAGTGGTGAACGCAAGTTGTATTGATCACTGGGTCATCCTGCGGTCCGGGCCATTGATCTGCACATTGCACCAGCACAAACAAACACAATGTTATGATCTCAATCAGCCTGCATGGTCAATCATGAATCTAAGAACACAAACACTGTCCAGATCTAATTGAAAACGAGATCATCATTACTTGGGAAATTCAATGAAAATCTAGCAGTCAACGAAGCAGATAGATCTGTCCTTGCGATTGTTGTTGCAAGCAGATAAATGTGTGAACTTCCTTATCTCAACGTTATCATTCAACATATTGATATTTTGCCTGATGGATGTTGTGCCGATGAGATAAACAAACAATCAAAATCATAAACTTTTGAAGAAAAAAATTAAACAAATTGAGCAGAAAGAATCTAGCTTACTGCTGTGCTGATTTCGACAAAATCAATGCGTTTACATGCCGAAGTCATTCCTGCTTTTATTCATATCATACTAGATGATCCTAATGCACAACAATACGAAAACGAGCTCAGCGAAATGAGTAACACTGCCTCACCTGCACAAACACAATCGTGACAATGCTGCAGAAGCGACGGTCGTCTACGACTGGAAATTTCGAAGTCGAACAGCGGCGTTTTTTCACTCTCAGCGGTTGTCTTGCTCGGAAAAGTGAAAAGCTTAACTTGAAATCGAACGGAAGTCACCATTCTACCTTTTCGTTCAAGCGTTGTTTTTATAAAATCTCAGAAAATGTAATTTTGACTTGGGTGATTTCGTCCGCCATTGAGATTCAGTTTTTCAATAATTTGTCTTCCTCCTTGGCAGAAGAGTCAAAGGTTCGGCCCGATCTTCAAGGTTTCCAAGACATGACTTGCAAACCCCGAACCTAGTTCGCCGAACCCCCCAAACCTAGTTCGAAAACTCAGGTTCGTCTGGTTAAGAACCAAGACAAGTTCGCCGAACCAGTCTTGAGGTTCGCCGAACCCCACGAACCTAGTTCGCGAACCAAAGGTTCGTCTGGTTAAGAACAGCCTTAAGGAAGCTGAAGACCCAACTGATCAGCACTGGATTGACGTCGAACTCCAGCAGCTTCCTCATCATGAGATGAGGCTGGATGGTGTTGAAGGCGCTGCTGAAGTCGATGAACAGGACCCTGGCGTAAGAGGAGGGCTTCTCCAGGTGGGCGGAGACGTTGTGGACGAGGGTCAGGATCGCATCTTCAGTACTCCGGTTGCGGGTGTATGCAAACTGAAGAGGATCCTGATGGTCCTCTGTCTCCAACCTCAGCCTCCGAAGGACCAACTTCTCAGCGCACTTGAAGGGGATAGAGGTGTGCGCTACGGGCCTGTAGTCGTTCAATGTCAAGGGATTGGGCTTCTTGGGTACAGGAACAAGAATGGAGCTCTTCCAGATTGCAGGGATGGAATGTTCGTCGAGGGACCTCTGGAAGAGCTCGCGGTAGACAGGGGCAAGGGAGTCTCCGCATTCCCGTAGACGTCTGCCAGTGATGTTGTCTGGGCCTGCGGCACTGCGTGCCTTGACCTTCTTGAAGGTCGACCGGACTTCGTCGGTGGTGATGATGATGGGCGTGGACGGGCGGCTGAGCACCTCCTCCATGACTTTCCGTTGTTCTTCGCTGAAGTTACGCTGATCGAACCGGGCATAGAAAGTGTTCAGCTCTCCTGCCAGCTTCGCCTCATCCGTCGTCTTGAGTGGGACTTTCTTCGGCTTGTAGGAGGTGATGGTCTGGACGTCCTGCCAGTACTGCCTGGAGTTGCCCTCTCTGAAGTTATTCTCCAGCTTGGTCGCGAAGCGACGTTTGTCCTCTCTGATCTGCTTGGTAAGTTGCCGCTGGACAGCCTTCACCTCGTCGCGGTCACCGCTCTTGAACGCCTACCCTTTCCTGTAGAGCAGCCTCTTCAAACCCGGTGTTACCCAAGGCTTGGTGTTGGGGTAGACTGTGCAGGACTTGGTCTCAAGAACAGTGTCCGCGCAGAAGGCGATGTACGCCGAGGTGACGTCGGCTGTCGCATCGAGGCTGGGATCAGAGAAGATGCTCCAGTCTGTAGACTCAAAGCAGCCGCTAAGAGCCTCTGACGAGTCACTGACGATAGCAGTTGATACATCTTGCTGTAGCCTCTAAGCATTAGAAGATAAAACATTGAACACTGTTTATGGGATTGCATCAAAGTGCAAAATCTTTAGATGGTCACTTCAAACACAGTGGATGTTGATACTTCCCATAAACTGAACTTGGTGAAAAACTGCACTAAACATAGCGAACAGGCAAATCCTTAAGAAAAGGGTCAATGACCAATCTTTAAAATCCAGAAATGTGTCCTAGACATTGCACCTGAAGTCTTACTGACGGGGGTTGCATAGAACCGCAAAGCATACACACGACAACAGGAGACACGATACAACACAGCAGCAGAGACTTTTTGAATTAGATCTCTTTGACTAACATTTGAAAGCGATTTCACATCGATATGAGGTGGAATCAACGTGTCTGCAGACACACTGGTTTACACAGCTACAGCAAAGAGGTTCAAACGTATTCGATCCGACCATGCGAGAGAGGCAGTAGGCATTATTGTGTTCTTGTGTTTTATTTTCTATGTATTCGTGTGTTCTGTTTTTCTTAACACAGGTTGAAAATTCACCCATGACATAAACAACACAAACAAACACAACAATAAGGGTAGAAATAACAAACTGAAGTTTGTTCCTATCTGCATTCTGTCCCCTGTTGTTTTAAGTCGTCTGTGATAGTCCCTGTCCCCAAGAAACCCCGTGTCGCCCAGCTTAATGACTACCGCCCAGTCGCACTCACATCAGTGGCCATGAAGGTTTTTGAGCGGATCGTTCTGTCCTACTTAAAGGCATGCACTGGTGCCTCACGTGACCCTCTCCAGTTCGCTTATCGGGCAAACAGATCGGTTGAGGACGCTGTAGCGCTAGGTCTGTTCCACATCCTGCGTCATCTGGAGAAGTCACGTTCATACGCTAGAATCTTATTTCTCGATTTTAGTAGTGCTTTTAATACAATTATCCCCCACATGCTGTTTGACAAGCTGTCAGCCCTGAACGTACATCCGTCCATCTGTCATTGGGTTTTAGACTTTCTCTTAGACCGTCCACAGGTAGTCAAGGTGAACGGTTCATACTCTTGCTCAGCCACGCTGAACACAGGGGCACCCCAGGGGTGTGTGCTTTCTCCACTTTTATTCACACTTTTCACGAACGACTGTGTATCATCAGATCCATCTGTGCTGGTTCTGAAGTTTTCAGATGACACGACAGTTGAGGGGCTGATTTCCAACGATGATGAAAGTGTGTATAGAGAGGAGGTGGAACAGTTGGTTGGCTGGTGCTCTGACAACAACTTAGAGCTCAATGTCTCTAAAACCAAAGAAATGATTGTAGATTTTAGAAAGAACAAACTCGCACTCACCCCTTTAGAGATCAACGGTGAAAGTGTTGAGCAGGTCGACTCCTTTAGATTTTTAGGCACAATCATCTCGAGCGACCTCACATGGGACAAAAACACAGAGCCCATCATCAAGAAGTGTCAGCAGAGGCTTCACTTCCTTAGACAGCTGAAGAAATTTAGACTGAACCAAGCCATCCAAAAGCAGTTATATAGGGCCACTGTAGAAAGCATTCTGTGTTTTTCAGTCACCGTGTGGTTTAGCGGTGCCAGTGCTAGGAACAAGGAAGAGCTGGAGCGCATTGTCAGACAAGCGTCTCGTATTGTGGGTTGCGAACTTCCGTCAGTCGCCTCACTGTACAGCTCACGTTTAGCAAAGAGAGTTAGGGGTATAGTGGCAGACTCATCTCACCCAGCCGGCCATCTGTTCGAGCTCCTCCCGTCAGGCAAGCGCTTCCGCGCTCTGAAGAGCAGGACTTCTCGTTTCAGAAACAGTTTCTTTCCTGAGGCAGTCCTTGCGGCCTCAATGGTGGATCGTTCTTAGATCTGTTAGATTTGTGATATGTGTCAGTTAAAGTTTTGAAAGGGATCGAGTATCCTTAAATGAAATATCTTAATAGATATAAGGGTTGTGTCATTTGAATAACTGTGTTAGCATGTACTCGGATTTATTATATTGATGACTATATTTTTAGATATGATTTTAGGGAATTCATTTATCTTTATCCATGTAACCTGTGATTACTCCTGTCAAATTGGTGCTAAAAGAACAACCAGTCCGTTTTGAACTGTCTGGTTGGTGTACACATGTAAATAGGCCCAGTGAAATTGAACACTTTATCTGTACATATTTATTATGATATATGCGGGTGGAAGGAGTGTGAAGTTTGGATGAATACACCATAACAAAATCCTGTGCTTTGCATTTGGTAAATAAACTGTTTGACTTGAAACTGTTTGACTTGAAAACTAGTACAACTGGTTGCGTGTTTTGCCAAGACAATTAAGAGCCATCTCGATCAACGGGTTTGGGACAGCAACGACTCAGTCTCGGTGAAGACTGATACAGTTTATTCAGTCTTGATATTTCAAAGGGATAATATCTAACAAGAAAACTGTCTCAAATCGCCATAAGAGCTATACAGTTCAGGCTGGGAGTTGTAATTATGTGACCACACACCAGGAATACCTTAAAATAAACGTTTACTCAAATTGAAAACGGCTGTGGTTTGAGTAGGAATCCCAGACTGTAATTCTGATTGTGACGCTTTTCTGTGTGAGTCCTAATTTTCGTCCCACCTTTCGACCCTGAGTATTTCATACGCTATTCCTAGAGATACCGATTTGAAATTGAGCCGAAGGCTACAGAGTTCGTTATAGGAGTTGAATAGATGACAATACACATGAGGAAGGTCTTAAAATTAGTGTTTGAGCGTTCTATTTTTCAAATGTGAATGCTGTGTTTAGTAGGCATTGCAGACCGTGATATTCTCCAACGGTCATTGTGTTTGTTTCTGTTATGCGAAGCGTTTTCGCCCTGTATGACACGGAATTTGCATGCGTAAGCTAGACTGTAGGTTTGACTTCCCCAGTCCAACGGTCTTAATCTGCTTTGACGAATGGGTATCTATAAACACTAAATAACTAATGATGACGACCGGAAGTCCGGACTCCTGACAGGAGAGCTGGGCAAGGCAAACCCCTCGCTGATTAAAATTTACTTAATTATTTGGCATAGTTTCTGGGCAGTTTTGAGCAAATCATTGCAGGTGTTTCTAAATTACAGTACAGCGAATGTCCCTTGCACTTTTTGAAGTTCAAATCGTCAGAAAGTTTCCAAAATGGCGCATTCGGTATACTATCTTTAAGCTAATCTATTGGCTGAATGTTGTAATATCGCTTTCATCCGGCGACTTGTTTGAAACTGGAAATAATCGGACTCCCTTTTCATTTATTTTTCATAATCACACAATGTGATGCGGCCTTACAAAGTCAAGGAAAACTTGAATGGAACGATCCAAGTTTAAACACGAGAAGTGCATTGCGAAATCAGTTGCAGTTTGTTATTGCACAATGCCATAAAATAATAAGAAGAAGGGGATAGAAAAGGCCACGAAAACAGCTGTACAACCAACTTAGACAAAATAATTGACCCCCTGCCAACGCCCTCCAACATAAAAACTACGGAGTGAATACAAAAAAAAAAAATGTGAAAGCCAATGAAACAAAAAAGTTGAACTAGTCTGGAGAACAATAGCCCAGCTGGTGGTACAAGATGTCCTGTCGCTTGTCTTCCGGCAGATTTGTAAACAATTGCAGAAATAATGGAGTTCGGAGCTCCGAGTCTGGAGGCTGCACCCCAGCATCCTCTCATCTTAACACCCACTCGCTCCCGTCGGCCCTCTCCCACCCCTACCCCCAGGCTCCCCCCTCCATCTCCTATCGTACTGTCATCCCCCACACCACCCCCCAATCTCACACATGCGAACTTGTCTTTCCATCCCCCGCCTATCCCTCAAGGCTGCCCTCAAACTGATTTTAAATCAATGTTTTTGTCGATTTCGAGAGAAAAATAATGTTCATTTTTTGGAGAGATCTAAGTTTCAGTTTCAGTTTGCTTGTCCGTCTTGTGTGTGTGTGTGTGTGTGTGTGTGTGTGTGTGTGTGTGTGTGTGTTTGTTTGTTTGTGTGGGTATGTAAACGTGTGAGTGTGTGTGCGCATCTGGGAAGAGAGAGAGAGAGAGAGAGAGAGAGAGAGAGAGAGAGAGAGAGAGAGAGAGAGAGAGAGAGAGAGAGAGAGAGAGAGAGAGAGAGAGAGAGAGAGAGAGAGAGAGAGAGAGAGAGAGAGAGAGAGAGAGAGAGAGAGAGAGAGAGAGAGAGAGAGAGAGAGAGAGAGAGAGAGAGAGAGAGAGAGAGGGCCCTCCTTCTTCACCCCCCCCCCCAAAAAAAAACACAAAAAAACAACTAACCTCTGCAAGGTGATTGCAGCTAATTTCAAACCAGCCTTTTACCAATTTGTTGCCATTTTGTCCCCAAGAGAGAAACATCTAATTGTTCAAGATCCCTTGAAAATGAGCCCCCTCGTCCTTGTTTGAAAACAAGCTGCACGTGCAGGTCGTTTAAAGCTTTCGGTCTGTTTGTGCGGGTACATGAGGGGAGAGGGAAAGATAGATGAATAGATAGATATAGATAGAAAGATAGATAGATAGATAGGTCGATGGATCGATAGATAAATATGAGGGATAGATTGATAGACAGATAGATAGATCGATCGATAGAGGGGACGAGAGAGAGAGAGAGAGAGAGAGAGAGAGAGAGAGAGAGAGAGACTGAGAGAGAGAGACACAGAGAGAGAGAGAAAGTGAGTGAGTGAGTGAGTGAGTGAGTGAGTGAAAGAGGAAGAGAGTTAGTGAGTGAGTGAGTGAGAGAGAGAGAAACGAAGAGAGAGAGAGAGAGGGAGAGCGGGGGGGGGGGGGGGGAGTGAGAGCCTGGTAGCCCTCCTCCTTCACAAACATAGACAGAAAGAATCGCACCCAACCAAACCACTACAAGATACGTATGCACACCTGTTTACAAACCAGTCCTACCAATTTGTTGTCATTTTTTCCCCAAACGGGAAAGATCTAGTTGTTCACGATCCCTGAAGCTTGATCCTCCTCGTGCTTGTTTGAAAACCAGATGCTCCTGCAAGCCATTAAGACTTACAGCCTGTCTGTGTGGTGACGAGAGGAGCTTCAGTAACACAAATAGATAGATAGATATTTCCGTCCCCACCTAGCCTAGATTCCAACCCCGTGACCAAAGCCGGGAACACAAGTCCAGTGCCGGTGTCACGAACTGAAACCTCTGCTGAACAATCCTTCTCATTGCGGTCAATGCGCATGCGCCAATCTTGGACTTAAAAAATGCGACCCTTTGACCGAACGAACCATGGGTTAGGGTTATAGGGCTAGGATTAGGGTTAGGATTAGAGTAAGGGTTAGGGTTAGGGTTAGGTTGTTCACGACCTGATTAAGCTCCCCATTTTAGCGCATGCGCATTGACCGCAATGAGAAGGATTGTTCAGGCAGAGTTTTCAGTTCGTGACACCGGTTCTACGAAGAGATACGCCCCCCCCCCCACCCCCACCCCCCAAAAAAATAAATAAATAGGGGAACAGAGATGCATAGTAGAAAGAGGAGGAGGCGAAGAGGCGGAGGAAGAGGAAGAAGAACAGGAAGAATAACGGGAAGCGAAGAGAAGTGAATCAAAACAGAGAAGTTTACCTCTGGCAATTGGCGCTCCGTCTGCAAAATGTCCATTCCAACTCATTCTTCTTCCTTCCCTCTTTCTCTTCTGAAAAGCCACAACTCAGGTTCTTGAGAATCTCTTTAAAAATGCATTACCTCCTCTTTAACCGTTTCCACGCCAGCTGCTCCTGCAGTGTATTACAATGCAGCGCCTGCGTGTCTTGGTGTGAGAGAGTAGTAGTAGAAGAAATACCTAGAGGACATACTTAAACTGAGGATTACAGTGAAACGAGCACAGAGAGAGAGAGAGAGGAAGAGAGAGAGAGAGAGAGAGAGAGAGAGGAGAGAGAGGGGGGACAAAGAGAGAGAGAGAGAGAGAGAGGGGGGGGGACAAAGAGAATGGGAGAGGACAGAGAGAGAGAAAGAGAAAGATACAGTGGGACAAAAAGAGAAAGAAAGAGAGAGAGAAAGAGAGACAGACACACAGACACACATAAACGGAGACAGGGAGCTATGGTTTTTTTTTTACAAGAAAAGAACACTATTTTCCATGCAGAGCAGAGCAATGGTTTCTGATAAATAAATACCTTCACCCACATATAAAGCATTGCAGGAAAAACTGAAACCAATAATATAACAACCATGGCACACGCAAGAACACGCGCAAGGCCGACACCATATTTTGTTGAGAGGCAAAAGAATAGGAGATGGAAAGATTTTTTTAAGATGTCTTTGTTTGTTCTGCCAGCAAAGATTTTATCCAGAAATCGCCGCTTTTATCTGAAAACCCGGGGCTGAATGCATAAACTTTTCAAAGGCACGGAGCCATCGTTGCGAATAATTGATGCATTTTGCTATTGTTCCAGATAAACAGCCTATGTTCTGGAGTAAATACGGTTGAAGTATTGCCGTCTGGCATCGGGAAAATGGACACACTGGGTATTGTTCGTGATAAACAAACTTCGTTCTTGAGAAGGAATCGCGAAGGAAGATAAAGAAAGAAAGGTTAGAGAGAGAGAGAGAGAGAGAGAGAGAGAGAGAGAGAGAGAGAGAGAGAGAGAGAGAGAGAGAGAGAGAGAGAGAGAGAGAGAGAGAGAGAGAGCACCCATTGCACACCGGTTGGACCGTACATAAGGTAACGTTAAATTATGCTTGTGCAACGTATGTGGGAGTATCACTTATAACCTCAGGGTATCTCTTATCCTGTTGCGCATCAATAGACTAGAGACAGCGCTGGTTAGACTAAAACATGGATCGGGAACTTCAGTACGTACTTAGGACTACCGCGGCTGTGCTTGCAAGTTTGGATAGTTCTTTCTTTCTCATTTGATCCGAGTTTTATCTGTCTCATTAAATGCCATTTTTCTACCTACTACACATATAATTTTCCTAATTGATTCCCGAAGATAAGTTAGTTTCGCTTCCACGTTTCGGTTTTCACTAATTCAACATGGCCGGCGTCGGCAATGCATCATGATCTTTGATCATCATCTTCTTCCGAAGAGGACTGGGTTCTTGCGAACGTCTCAGAGTCCTGCGGTTGAGTCACTGTTACCGATAGTGGTTAGCTCCGGCAAACAGGGAGATTAAAAAGGTGGGGAGGTTTAAAACTATGCGGTACAGGGGAGAGTGCGTTCAAGGGCGGGCTCTCATGCCCGACTGCACTGAGGAAACTGTGGCCGAGACGGGAGCGAAGGAGGGGCCTGCTTCGGCCGATGAACAAAGAAACTGTGATCGAACAAGTATGGTGTTACAAGGGGAAAGACCCGCAAAGTGAACTTAGTTGCCAAAGCCCGAAGTGTGACGACGGACTCGGTTTCCAGCAACTGTCCACCGACTCAGCGGCAAAATATGAGTTGACACGTCCGAGGTGAAAGGTAATCGTCTCTTCTTATTAGAATGAAGGTCATTGTTTATGACTAAAATACAGTAGAATCACATAATGCACGAAGGAATGGAACATGTACATGGAATAAGATTGTCCGTCCACTAAGACACATTCCTAAAGGTGGAACCAACATCCTGACGGCTATGCAGAGGAAGTGTTCTTTTTAAGAAATGCATTCAAATAAAACAAATAGGGAAATGCCCACTGAACAGAAACACCCAGGCTCCTGATTTTTGGTATGAATCCAAGTTGAGAGAGATCAGCTGAGCTAGGATTTTACATGGAATAAGATCATCCCTCCACTTGCATACAATGTATACAACCAGAAATGAAGATACAGTGTGCTTGATGTGGTGATCAAGTGACATTTTGCTATGAATGTGTTTAAGCAACTAGTAGCTTCTTCAGCGTTAATTCATTAAACAATCACTCTTATTCTTAGCACATAGAGCACATTGAATGAGTGTGTGCATGTGTGTGTGTGTGTTTGTTATTGCAATGTAAGACCTTATAATATAAATATACACAAATTATAACACATGCTGGGATTCTAAATATGTTCTGTTTACTTGCAGGTCTCAGTTATTACCAAGCCCTGCCTCATTCTTCCCGCAACACTGACATGGTGCTGTTGTAGAACACAAGTAAGTCCTTTGATCATTTCCAAAATACACTAGTGCAATAGCTTGTGAGTGCAACTGGTGGTAATGAGAATATTTTACCACAAAAGGCTAAAGTACAAATAACAGATTTATTATGTTGGAAAAAGAAGTAAGCCAGAGCAAGTGATTAGTGTACCAGTTAGCTAGGGTGTGTATTATATAATTACAATTTACAGTCAGCATAGAATGTTGAGGACAGTCTAGAATTTTTCTCGCCCTGTGAATTCAACTGCAAATCAGATGGCATGAAGAAATCAATGTTATATTATGCTCTGCATTGAGTGAACCATCTCCTGTCATTCTGAGTGACACATCTCTTTAACTGAAAAACATGCCAGTAATTAAATCCAGGCTACATGGGGATGGAAAATGACCCTGGCAATTTCAACCTCTGAATGATTGTGTCTTTGTGTAGCAGGATTATGGATAGATCTTCACAAGCCTTAGTTCATTTGTCTGTACATGTGTATCATGTATGGCGGTATAAGTTAATACTATTAGTCAATTTCAAATAGCAGAGTTATTTTCAGAGCTTTCTAACTTCAAACCCTGTGGAATCTATAGTTTGTAATAAAGGGTATTTTGACTTTGACTCCGAGTTTCTTTCTTGCAAAGTCATTCTTTTCTCATTCAAGGGACTAAACCACTACATGTACTGATGACTGCCTGCATCAGGGTTATAATTTATGAAGAAGTCAAAATGCACAATATATATCAGTTTACAATTTAAAGGCCCACTTGCCTTGTCACTACAGTATAATGTGGCTATGCTTTAACATGGAATCCCTCATCTTGGCCACATACAAAAAATTATATATTCAGTGACTGCTTGCTGTGGTGAGTTAAAATGTGTGATGAAATATTTTCACAAAAAGGTACCAGTGTTGTTAACAAAACTAATTCTTTAACAAACAAACAAAAACCACTCTGCACAGAGAGCATTCAAGCTGATCTATGTTGCTATTCGTCCAAGTAGAGGGATGATCTTATCCCAAGTAAAAGCCTGACAAGATCTGAGACTGTGAAGCAAAATGTTTTTACATGGTAAAGTAAGCCTTTAACGAGCAAGTATGTCTATTGCACTGGGTGTTTTATTATTATTGTATCATTTTTTCTTTCAGGTAGTCTCTCTTTAAACTGACTTTCTACACCATGGTGTCTCTGGCAGTGTTATATTGGCAGAAGACAGTTGGAACTGGATTCCTCATTTAGATGGTAGGCATGTTTTGGGCTTTTGTGTTGCTTTGGTGTATGTGTGTGTGTGTGTGTATGTGTGTGTCTGTTCTATACCAGAAATAAACACACTGTTTGCTTGCTGTGGTGAAGTGACATTTTGTGATTTTTTTTTTAAATGAGCTAGTACAGTTGTAGCTTTTACAGCATTTATTCATAACACAATCGCACTTGGCGCAGAGAGCAACCAGACCGTTCATTGTGGGTATGTGAACAAGTTAAGAGATCATGTCTTATCCCATTTTAAAGCCTGACCAGATCTTAGACGGTGAGCCAAATTGTTTTCATGAGAAGGAATGTGCCTTTCAGAGAAATCTATTAACTACAGTATTACTTTACAAAACATATTTTAAGAAATGAAATGTGTTACAAGTAACAGCCATGGGGGTGATAGCCTGTAGGTGGAATAATAATCTTCAATTGCCCAGAAATGATTGTTATCTGGTCAAGAAATGCAAAGCATTTTGATGTTTGTGACGATTAGTTACTCTTTATCACGTTTGGTCCCTGATTTTGCTGTCCTTGTCTGCGTTGGGCAGGTGTGCGTCCATGATGTCATTGCTATTGAAACTAATCTGTACTGCAAAGTAAATGTACCCGTACATGACGTACATGGCAGTTGTCAACCGGGGGCCAGCCATGACTGGGACTGATGTATCCACAGGCACTCGACACCAGGTGGGCGGGGCCAGTGGTTGGGGTGTGATTCCCTGCCTTACACCACCACAAAGTGTAGTATCAGCAGACAAGACTGAGCAGAACTTCTGCCCCCCCCCCCCCCTCACCAATTGACCACTCAGTGCCATGTGCCTGCAGCTGTATCATAAACACTTTGTGACAATAGTTGTTACCTCCTTAGAACAGATCTTGTGATGCTCCTCAGTCAGTCAGTGTTTGATGGATGCTAACTGGTATACTTGACATAGTGTTCATATGAAAGTTTTATGTGTTGCAGCTCATCCAGATCACAGGTACACAAAGGAGCTGGTTACAGTGATAACATAGGCACATGGAACTGCTTATGGACTACTTTAGAAAGTGAGCGGTTACAACCAAGACTCTTCCGTCAGGAAGGTCTGCGGAAGGGTGCTTGATCTGTTTCCTCGGACAGGCTTTTCAAGACTAGGTAGGTTAAACCACATGATTGGGCTTTAATTATGAATGCACTTCAAAATTCACTCTATTTCATTATCTTGTACAACCCCCCGCGGGTTAGGGGGAAGAATTTACCCGATGCTCCCCAGCATGTCGTAAGAGGCGACTAACGGATTCTGTTTCTCCTTTTACCCTTGTTAAGTGTTTCTTGTATAGAATATAGTCAATGTTTGTAAAGATTTTAGTCAAGCAGTATGTAAGAAATGTTAAGTCCTTTGTACTGGAAACTTGCATTCTCCCAGTAAGGTAATATATTGTACTGCGTTGCAAGCCCCTGGAGCAATTTTTTGATTAGTGCTTTTGTGAACAAGAAACAATAACAAATCTTCAATAGTACTGACCAAAGAAGAAGGTTTAATTGTGTGATCATGATTTGATACATATGCTTGACCCTGAAGATGTGTTTTATTTGTTTTGTTTCAGAACAAAGTTTGGTGAAGTAGAAGCTACCGCTGTAGGCTGGTGTAAGGCTGAAGAAGAACCTCTGACAAGTCCCATTTTCAAGCAACTGAGCACGAACCCAGGTACAAGACACAGAGCTCTCTTTCTATCGGTCTGTTATTCATAGAATGACACTAACAGTGACACAAGTAAATAATCTGTATCATTGTCTTGACCTCTAGAAATTTGGTAGAGAATAAGATGACTGATAGTATTATTTTGATT
>NW_027129285.1:0-12140 GCF_037325665.1 Littorina saxatilis
ACTGAAGTATTGATACTGCAATGCGTTATTATTGTCTGCAAGCAGAACACCCGGAGTTGCACTTGCAATGGGAGCGGGCACATCCGATAAGAGAACACCTACCAATAAAGGACACCTTCTGCAGTCCCTTAGTCTTTCGTTATGACTAAAATATACCTGTAATAACAGGTCACCTCCCACAACTCTAGTGTGTACATTACCAAAATATGACTGCCATGAACGACCACCTGCAATGCAGGGACATTTCTAGCTGATCCCAGGGGTGTCCTCTCATGACATGACATACCCTTTGGACCAACACGAAGTGTCCCTCACATTGCACGTGCTTATTCATGACAGTTATAGTTTGTTGAAGGTTCATCGCAGTAGAAAAATGGACAAACGTCCTTTAACACTTTCTACCCCACCTATGTTGACCAATTTTTTTTTTAGCCGAGACCAGCTGTGCTGCAGCAGGTCACTCAGAATTGTAGTAGCTGTGTAGAAACTGTGTATCAACACGCTGGAATGCAGGCGTTAATTAAATCGACGTTACAGGAAGCGACCGAAGCTAACAGTCTGAGCGAATATATCCGTACCTGGTCAGATAGAGCCATAATTATGAGTGGGTACGGATATATCCGTATCTGGGAGACAATGAGTTAATGGGACTGACGCAGAGTTAAACGCAGAGCTATCACAGAATCCGATGCCGGCAAGGAAGAAATTGGGTGTGTGCTTGTCAGTGGCTTCTGCTGGGTGCCGTCTTTATTGCTGTTATTGGCATTGGAGAATTTCTCTCGTCTCAGTCTTTCTCTCACTCTTGATCGCTTTCTTTACTAACGGTTGTACTTACTTCTGACTACTCAGTTGCACACACACACACACACACACACACACACACACACGCACACACACACACACACACACACACACACACACTGTCACGCCCAGACACACTGTCACGCACAGAGAAAAACGCTGTGACCAAATCGGTATGGGTACACAATGTTAATGTGTGCAAAACTTGTGCATCAAGAGGAAATTGTTCAATTGCACTGACAACAAAAGTCTCTTACAGACTGACAAAAAACCATCGATATCTGTAGAGGTTACCCCAAGCGTGTACAACGGAATGAAAGTATCCCCGTATCCGCCAAAACAAAGAAAGAATCCGTTAACGGGCGTATAAAAAAGGATGACCCCCCCCCCTCTCTTCCTTCACACACAATGAAAACATCTGTTAACCCTTTCACTGCCAGATGTAATAACACAGTTAGGCAGCTCCTCTGCCAAGGACTTTTGCGGAAAAGTGGGTGTAAATTAAAAAAAAATTCTGGAGGCCATGTTTCTTGTTAAAAGTTCATAAAACCTATGTTTTTCTTGGAGGAAAATGAATGCTCTAAATAAACATAGTAATTGTATGCTTTTAAGGGGAATAGTTTATGATCCTTCAAGGTATGAAAACCAAGATTTGTTTTTTGTTTTTTTTACATTTTCCGATGCGTTTGAAGACAGACTGTTAAAAGAGAATAAATGTATGTACATAATTATGATAGAATAATGATGTATGAATTGAAGAAATGTATAAGAACACAAGAATGTATGAATGACAAAGAACAAATGTTGTTTTTTATTGTTGTTTTGTTTTGAATGTTTTATGTATGTTTTATTACGGACACAAAAGCTCAGCAATGCAATTTCTCTTTTAGAGATTAATAAAGTTTATTGTATTGTATTGTATTGTATTGTTGGTGATAGGTGTGTTGTTGAACAAACATCTCAGAAATTCACTAATGAAGAGTTAAAACAAAACAAACAACACATGGATAAATGATGTCCATGTAATTCAAAAGTGTATTATTCCCACAAAACACGAGAAAAAGTAACACGAAAAAAGTGACTGATTTAGTTTAAACACAATTTTATTGAAAATACATGACATGAAATAATTGACAAAAATGCAGCTAGGACACGAACTCAAGCAGATGCTTATTTGACGTGACCATAACAATGCTAAGTTACACAAGTTTTCATGATGGTGGACAACACAATTATTAACCAGAAGAACAAAATGTAGGAGGGGGGTATGGGGAACTTAATCAAAACAGGAGGATTTACAGAGAGAGAAAAAAAAAAGGTGAGACTATGAATGAAGCGCGTGGGACGAGAACATCGATGGTGAGACATGCAATAAGTAAGTTCAGATAAATGTACATTTTCATGGAGAGGGCAGTATAGTTAGTTACGAATGTATGGAAGAAAACAACCACACACACACACAAAAAAAGAGAACAGCAAAACAAAAACAAAATCTCAATGATAATTATTACTTATGTTAATATGTAATTGATGCAACAACACTGAGAGGCGGGTTAGTCGACCAGATTCAGCAATAAAGGATTGGACCGACTCAAAAATCAATGTATTTAGGCGAAATGAATGTTGCTCGCTGCCTCTTAATAATGTTTCCACGTGTCTAAAATTGGCAAGCAGTGAGTTAATTGTGGACATACGAGCATTTTCAAACAACGTGCAGTATAACAAGTAATGTTCAGCTGTTTCATTCCGGTTACCGCACGCACACTGTGGGTTATCTTTTAAATGGCGTTTGCATAAATCGGAATTAAGGTTACTCATGTTTAAACGCATTCTGCTGTGTTGTATTTCTACCTGTCTTTTTCCAAAATAGTAATAAACTGGCACATAATAATGAGGACTTTGTAAATAATGCTTAAACTCGCTAATTGAGTTTGTAGTTTTAACCACATCAGGCAGATCATTCCATAAAATTGTAGTCGAAGGAACGAAGGATGTTCGGAAGATTTCTGTCATGTGAGCTGGTACAAATCTTTCAAGTGGTCGTCTTCTGTGATAGGGATTTAAGGATGAAACTTAGTGGTGGCAAAAGGTCAACTAAATATAGGGGACATTTACCATGAACCATTTTATGATATAAAATCAATTTATGTTGTCTTCGGCGTTCCTTTAGACTACAAAATCCGCTTTCTTTGTAAATCTTACCATGACTAGTTCTCCGCACACCGCCAATTATAATAAGTAAAGCTTCAAGGTGTAGTTTTTCCAGGGTGTTCGACAGGGCTTCGGTACAATTATCCCATATCAATGACTGATTTGCACAGAGTTATCTGGAATAGTACTTTTCACTTGATGGAGTGATAGATCTCAAAGCATGGGAAGACGCAGAGAGCGGGCTTGCTTGGGCATAGTTCACACATGTAGGAGGTCTCCCTCCTAACTCCCTTGCTGTAGCACAGCTTGCACTTTCTTGAGGCCCTGTGCATCTTTTGGGTCTGGGGAACTGGATGGGGAAAGTGTCGCCCACTCAGACGAACAAGTTCCTCAGGCATACCCAGCTTGGTTGTGTCACGTTGTCCTGGTAGAAGACAAAATAATGTATATAAACATCTAGGGCTGTTTTCAGTATTGTTGATAACATGTTCTGTTTGATTAAGGGTATTCAGCTGGTATTTCCTGTTTTCACTACCTATTTACACCCCCGGTATAGGGGTGTGTATAGGTTTCGCTCGATGTGTTTGTTTGTTTGTTTGTTTGTGTTCGCATATAGATCTCAAGAATGAACGGACCGATCGTCACCAAACTTGGTGAACAGGTTCTATACATTCCTGACACGGTCCTTACAAAAATTGGGACCAGTCAAACACACGGTTAGGGAGTTATTGGTGGATTAAATTATACAAGGACTTATAGAGGGACATATTAATGGTCAAAGGGAAATAACCATTCTCACTGCCACCAACTGAGAAGGTTATTTCCCTTTGACGGGGGTGTTTTTCCTACCTCGGAGGAATTTCTTGTTTATTCATGTTTTTATTACTTAGTTAGTGGAAGAATTTTTTGTAATGTATGTTTGATGGTGTATGCTTTTAATTAGGCGTTGTTGACTATGAATGTAGATGTAAATGCTTGTATAACTGTGTTTTAATTTTGAATGTGTCAAGCGCAAAGAGCATAATTGTAAAGTTATGATGTTACGCTATATAAATGCTCATTTATTCTTATTCTTATTCTTATTCTAGATATAGAGTGGATTTATTTGTTCGAAAAAGTTAATTGTTTGGAATATGAATTCTCTTTGACCGACAAAGCTGTCACTGTTTTTTGTTTAAACTTCTGGCGAAAAAAAAGTCCACCAGCAAAAGTGATATTCACTGAATCTTCTTCTTCTGCGTTCGTGGGCTAAAACTCCCACGTACACTCGTGTTTTTGAACGAGTGGAGTTTTACGTGTATGACCATTTTTACCACGCTATTCACTAAATAAAATGAATAGAATCAAGTTCACATGCTGTAATTTGATATATGAATTTGTCCCCGATGCAGGAAGGCGGGAAAGAACACCCCCTTCCCCCGCTTCCTTCTTCTCAGTCTCCAAACCAAACAAACCTTACTAGCAAGCAAGCAAGCAAGCAAGCAAGCAAGCAAGCAAGCAAGCAAGCACACACACACACACACACACACACAATCTTTTTTTTAAACAAAACTCTTTATAATAAGCCAACAGTTGTCAGACAAGTAATTAAAACAATGAGAAACAAGAAGGGCAAAGCCCATACGACTCACATGCTTTACACATTTTTCCTACCAAAATACATGTGACCTTGACCCAAGGTCAAGGTCATCCAAGGTCATGCAACACAAAGCTGTTAATTCAAGACATAGGAAGTACAATGGTGCTTATTGGCTCTTTCTACCATGAGATATGGTCACTTTTAGTGGTTCACTATACCTTATTTTGGTCACATTTCATAAGGGTCAAAGTGACCTTGACCTTGATCATATGTGACCAAATGTGTCTCATGATGAAAGCATAACATGTGCCCCACATAATTTTTAAGTTTGAAACAGTTATCTTCCATAGTTCAGGGTCAAGGTCACTTCAAAATATGTATACAATCCAACTTTGAAGAGCTCCTGTGACCTTGACCTTGAAGCAAGGTAAACCAAACTGGTATCAAAAGATGGGGCTTACTTTGCCCTATATATCATATATAGGTGAGGTATTGAATCTCAAAAACTTCAGAGAAAATGGGAAAAATGTGAAAAATAGCTGTTTTTTAGGCAACATTTATGGCTCCTGCGACCTTGACCTTGAAGCAAGGTCAAGATGCTATGTATGTTTTTTGGGGCCTTGTCATCATACACCATCTTGCCAAATTTGGTACTGATAGACTGAATAGTGTCCAAGAAATATCCAACGTTAAAGTTTTCCGGACGGACGGACGGACGTCCGGACGGACGTCCGGACGGACGGACGGACGGACGACTCGGGTGAGTACATAGACTCACTTTTGCTTCGCATGTGAGTCAAAAATCTTGATAATCATAAATTGTAAGATCAGTACAAAAATATATTGCTTCAAACAACACATATGTTTCAAAAGCTCTTTGACAATAAATTACAAACAATTACAAGGATGGACTGATTTAAAAAAAAAAAGTCAAACAAAACTATGTGTCAAAAGTTTCACAACCATGACATAATAGAGAAGAACAATGCAAATGAAAGGGTGTGCAAATATTTTCCTTTTCGATTGTTCCACACTCACAAATATATCATTATGCTCAACTTCTTCTTCTTCTTCTGTGTTCGTGGGCTTTTGCACGAGTGGGATTTTACGTGTATGGCCGTTTTTACCCCGCCATTTAGGCAACCATACGCCGCTTTTGGAGGAAGCATGCTGGGTATTTTCGTGTTTCTATAACCCACCGAACTCTGACATGGATTACAGGATCTTTTCCGTGCGCACTTGGTCTTGTGCTTGCGTGTACACACGAAGGGGGATAAGCCACTAGCAGGTCTGCACATAAGTTGACCTGGGAGATCGGAAAAATCTCCACACTTAACCCACCAGGCGGCCGCGGCCGGGATTCGAACCCTCGACCTTCCGATTAAGAGTCCGACGTCGTACCACCCCGCCACAGCGCCCGTCATTATGCTCAACAAGATGACAGCTCAAATGCCACTGTGAGGGAGTGTATACCAAACAATGACCTCATTGAATAATAATGTTAATAACATGAAATGTACTACACACTTATAATCACAACTTATAATATGTTAATAACATGAAATGTACTACACACTTATAATCACAACTTAAGTGTTATGTTGGGGTTCCTTTGTACACAGATTTCCATTCACTGTCGCATCAGTGTTAATTTATATCACAACTTTTAATGATGCCAAAACACATTCAGTTGAAACGATTATTCCTGTTCTTGGTTTTGTTGGCCAATTGTCTGGGACAAAAATCGCAGTAGATATGATTATGTTTGTGTTGCTTTTGAGGCCGATTAAAAAAAAAATTTTATTGGAAAAAAAATCATATCCATGTTATTGTTATTCAATTAGCCTGAATATAAAAAGAGAAGAAAACAAGTCGCGTAAGGCGAAAATACAACATTTAGTCAAGCTGTCGAACTCACAGAATGAAACTGTACGCAATGCAATTTTTCAGCAAGACCGTATACAAATGGAAAAGACGTAATACCAAAGACGTCAAAGAGTCACTTCAGTCTGGGCAGAGTTTGTTGCTTCCCGAGTTGAAAGTATGCCTGAAGACAATCAAATACATGTTTCCACAGGAAACAAAGCACATTCTTCTGGCATCTACAAAAGCAGTTCTTCTGGATCATCTCTGCAAGCTCCTCATTGCCAACTACACAGGAGGAGTCACACAGACCTCCAAAGTCCAACCAAAAAAAGGGTCCGCCATGAGAGCCGTCAAGGCTTTACCCAAAGAACTACTCTGTGCACTATACGCTGAGATTGAATACCCAGAAAAAGAAAAGCAGTGGAGGGCGTCCTTTCCATTTGGTCCCACCGACACGGTCAACAACAAACAGCTGAGGTGGTTCTCGTATCCAGAGATCAGGAAACAGAAGCCCCTCCTCGGTATAATAGACTCGCATCACATTCTAACCAACCTCAGAACCAAGGTGTGCAAAACTGGCATTGTGGAATCCGGAATCCATGGAGATGCATGGGTTAAAGTGGCTAGTGGGAACCGAAGCAACAAGACCGGCCTGAATCTAGCTCATGTTGAAGATCTGATTGATCGTCAGCGGAATGCTTTTGCTCAACTCACGTTTTTCGTACCAGTGCAGGTGGAAATGCTCAAGAACGGAGATAAGGAAGAAGCTGCCTTTTGCCGGATGGTGAGACTGTGGTATAGGGCAGATGACGAAGGAGGACTTTCAGCTCATGTGCGGCTTCGATGGCGCCTGAAGATGAGGAACTGGCTGCTGGATCGTTACGATCAATTTGCTTTTCCTCCGCCTGCAGGCTACGTAGGTGGAGTGCCCATAGTCACATACGAATCCCTCCTCACAAACATTGAGAGAAAACTCCAAATGTACTGGTTCACGGGTGCCTTCAATACTCGTTCTCTGACAACTCTAGATGCTGAGAACTTTTTTTTAGCATTCTAGCTGACTTGACACCAGGGGGAAGTGGATTGGCCATCCGTCCTGCAGACATCCCTGCAGCCATGAAAACAGCTTGTGAGCTCTCAATTCTCCAGACGGATACCAACAAGTAAGTCTGAAGGTGTGATGATGATGATGATGATGGTGTGTGTATATGTGTGTTTAAATTAATGTTTTTAAATAATAATTTTCCAGATCATTCCACATGAAAACGACTCGAGCTCCTACCTATCCAAAGATGGAGTTGTGCAAAGCTCAGAACGAAAGTTCAACGCCGAGGGGTGACGATGCTGTGGAGAGAAAACGGGCACCTGCAGGTCACACATCTGAAACCTCATCAATGTACGGTTGGTCGTTGGTCTAATTAGTTATTGCATTATGCTAAAAAGAAACAATTAATAATAGCAATGCAGGTAGTGTTTCAAAAATCTAATATCTACATATTGAATATACCTACAACTGACACCGAACAGGCAAGTAATATTCAAGTCAATTCAATAAGTGTTATTGTTTTTGTAACTATAATTATTTTATAATGAGGAAGTGATATATATATAAATTCTGTGCATGTGCATTAAAACTATAGAACTAGACGTCTGTCAGAGCAATTTATCAGGTGTGTCCAGATAAACCAAATAAACTAGCATTGTTCTAATAATTAAAGTATTGTTTCCAGGGCTGAGGCGTATCCACAGCTAGAAAGGTCAGCAGGTCCATCGTTCAGTGTGCCTATCCACACAAGGTAATCAGTTTAGAAAAAAATGTTATGACTACATGTAATGAATGGCGGTTATGGTGTTTATAGTGAAGGGATATAACTAGTGCTTTTTGTAATACAAAGAGGTTGTCAGGAGTGGTTTAACTTTGAGGGTGGAAACTTTTAACAGTTCAGTAAAATTCCATGGTTAGCTACGGACGGTCAAACTGGGTTCGCAGCACGTGAATTTACAACTGTGCGAGTTGTTCGCGTTATAATCGCAACCGCCTGATTTTGTGAGTTGTGATTGTAAACTGCCTGACAATTGAAAGTCATTCGACCTGGGCTCTCGGATGAGAAAACCTGCTCTTGGTTTTGATGTCAACTTTGCAAGAAAAACATTTGATCTTGATGTCAACCTTGGAACCGGGAAACATTGCCGGGATGACTTGGACTTTTGTATGGGTGCCGCCATATTGGAAGATGAGGTACTTTGCTAGTTTTGTGTGAACTTGAACATTTCTTTTGTATGCGCGGACATGACTTATGTATTTGAATAATTTCGGAATCGTATAATTTTCTTGTGCTCGGTTGGTGTGTTTTTGAATATTGTTAGTTGTTACAGTAGGGTGTTATATTTTGTAACAGGCCGCCCCAGTCTGACTTGTGCGGGGTGGTGCCAGAGTGGCGAGGGTGCGATGGAGGCCGTAAGGTTGAAGGCTAGCTACATCGTCACCTCTACATAACGTAAAAGTTATGTTTTGTTTATTTGCTTTCTTGTCCTTGTAAATATGTTATGACGTTGACAATGAATGAGTGAGTTTCACAAGGTCGTGGACAATGAATGAATGAGTTTCAAAAGGTCATGAATTGATTATTGTAAGCAAGAAAATATTTGAGAATTTGAGGAATGAGTTGATATTTGCTATGTCAGAAACAAACCAATTTGTATGTTCTAATTAAACCATTGGCTATTGTTTGGAAAGAATGAGTTGGTGAAAGACTACAAATTCTTCTAATCTTCTCTCTGCTTTCCTAAACTTCTGAGCGGGAGTCAGATGATTGACTGTGTGTGTGTGTGTGCACATATAAAGAATCTGGAAGGAGATTAATAAGGATAAATACGGATCTTCTTTATTTCAAATCTCTTACATTGGCGAGCTTGCCGTTGTATTAATTGGAAAATTATTTGAAGATTAATTTTTGTTTTGGTGCGTTCCCTTGAGTGCGGTTAGGCTTATTTTATATTATTGACTTGTAGTGCTGAAGTGTTGTTTGGTTTTGCGCAGAAGCTGATGCATGCAGTCTGGAGGATGGACATCCTTGTCATCTGCCTGTGAAGGGAGTTCCTTGGTCTGTGGACGGATGCATCCTGTGCCTGACTGAACGACATATTTTGGACAGGAGTGAGTCATTTGTCATTTGCTTATCTGACACTCAAGTTAACATTCTATATAATTTTGAGAATAATTTGTCTCTCTGAGTGTTGGTTCTTGCTTGTGAGTAGGTTCTTTTTTCCCCCTACTTTACATGAAGCGCCCTGTAGGTTAGTTTTACCTACAAGTGAATAATACATGACACATCATTTTTCCCTTTTACGTGTACACCGTTTGTAAATAATTGTGGGTCAGCAATGCCTTGATTCATAAGTGTATGGGAATGGGAGTATGTCTAGTTTCTAGGCCAAGTTTTTGAGCGGAGCCTAGTTTAAAATGTATTGATTATTTCCCCTTGTAGTTCAGTTGATCGGTTTCCTAGACTGTGTCGCTTTAGTACTGTACTTGAGGAAGTCAGGTAAATTCTAAAGTTTAGTGGACTATTGTGTTCACGTTAGTCAAAGCTAAGTCTTGGTGTTGCCCTCTAGCATTCTATGTAGTGGATAGTCATAGTTTGCTTAAGTGATAGCGGTTTGTTCACGATGGCATCTCAAGAAGAGGTTCAAGCTTTGATAGCGCAGTTTAAGGTGGAGGGTGAAGCCTTAGGAAAAGATGGTGCATCACTGAACAAGTATGTGGAGGATAATTTGCGTGAGGAAAGAGCAGCAAGAAGAAAAAGAGAAAATGATATTGCTCTACAAGAAAAAGAACTCGCTGCTGCACGTGAGCTTAAAGAGAGAGAGTTAGCTGAACAAGCTAAGATTAAAGAGAGAGAGTTAGCTGAACAAGCTAAGATTGAAAATCGTCGTCTCGATATTGAAGAAGAAAAGGCGAACAGGGAAGCAAAGTTGCGAGCAGACGAGTTGGTTGAAAAAGCCAGCAAGAATAAATTGGCCAATCGTCCCAAGATTCCCTATTTTGATGATAAATCAGATGACATTGAGAGTTATCTGTATCGCTTCGATAAGCACGCAGCTAGCTTGAAGTGGTCAAATGATGAGAAGGCTTTGATTTTGCCTACTCTACTCAGAGGTCGTGCTCTGAATTATTTTCAAGAGTTACCAGTAGAAGATACTAATGACTATGCCAAACTGTCAGCGCATTTGTTGAAGAGATTCAAATGTACTGAAGAAGGTTTCAGAACGCAGTTTCGCTCATGCAAACCTGAATCTGGTGAAACCATGCATGTCTTTTTCTCCCGCATGAGAAGATTTTTTACTAGATGGACAGATATGGCTGGAGTTGGCACAGATTTCGCTTTGCTCTGTGACTTGGTGCTCAGAGAGCAGATTCTGTCTAGTTGTGCGTCGTCTCTGGTTACTTTTCTGAAAGAAGACAAGCATACTACTGCTCAAACCATGATAGACGCAGCTGAAAGATACAGGGAAGCACATCCTAGTCAAAACCTAGCAGCAAAAGGTTCTAGTGATCCTCTGTTGGCTAATGTCGGTATTCCAAGTGGGAGAGGAGGTCATTCAGGGTCAGGTGGTCGAGGTGGTCACAGGTTTTCTAAGAAGAATAGTCAGGCTGACACAAACCCACCGACAGAACAAAGCTCTCCTGATAATAAGGGTGGCAGAGGTGCTAGTCAAGCTGGTAGAGGTAGAGGTGGTCAGAACTATCAGAGGAAGTGTTGGTGGTGTCAAGATACTTCGCACAAGTTGGCAGATTGTCCCCAAAAAAATGCATACTGCTTCAGTATCCGTTGTCACTGTTGAAGAGTCCAGCTGTAGTGAAGACGAGCAGTCTGTGGCGTCAGTAGGATTTTCAGGTAGTGATGAACTTCCCGAGTCTATTCAGACATGTGAAGGTACCTTAAATGGTAGTGAGGTCACGGTCATGTTGGATAGTGGGTGTTCCACGGTTGGGGTCAGGAAGTCCCTAGTGAGAGATGATCAGTTTACTGGGAAGGTACAGGTGTGTAGACAGTTCAGTGGGGATTTGGTTCGGTTACCCATTGCGATTGTGAGTCTGGATACACCATACTTTTCTGGAAGTGTTGAGGCATGTGTGATCGACAATCCAGTATGTGACGTCATTTTGGGTAGAATACAGGGATGTACATTTGGATGTGTCGAGGTTACTAGCGCAGTCCAGACAAGAGGTCAAAAAGCTAAAGAAGAAAGTCCTTTTAGACCGCTGTTGACCAACTTGATATCAATGCTGAGAAACTGTCCAAAATGCAAATGGATGACAAAACGTTGCATGATCTGTTCGAGAAAGTTGGCCAAGGAAAATCGGAAGAGTCGTCTGGTTGTGTGGTGTCGTTTGTTGTGGAGGGACCAGTTGTTATATCGAAAGTACTACTCCAAGGTCAACGATGAAGTGGTTTGGCAGCTAGTTGTTCCTGAACGCTTGCGCGAGTCGGTTTGATCACTGCCCATGACGGTTTGTTTGGTGGTCATTTAGGCGCGAACAGTACGTTCAAAAGGGTGTCCGCATTCTTCTTTTGGCCCGGTTATCGGCAGTCGATCAAGGATTACTGCAGATCATGTGATATCTGTCAGAAAACCTTTCCCAAAGGTAGAGTTCCTTCAGCACCTTTGCAACCACTGCCTGTGATAGAAGTCCCATTTTCCCGAGTTTGCATTGATCTGATTGGTCCGATTAAACCAG